>NW_027194182.1:0-88192 GCF_032444005.1 Ranitomeya imitator
GTGAGCATGTGGCTCTATTAGGTATTAGGAGATACCTGAAAACATATCACACTTTTCATCATAGTGCTTTTACCAATGCATAAAATGCATGGAGACAGTCATTTCGAATGACTGGTCCTCAGTGTTGTCTGAGAACGATGACTGGAGTTAAAATTTTTGGTGGTTTTCTTGTTCAGTCCCTAGGCCTACATCATGTGGCAAACCGGTGAGCATGTGGCTCTATTAGTATAGGAGATACCTGAAAACATATCACACTTTTCATCATAGTGCTTTTACCAATGCATAAAATGCATGGAGAAGTCATTTCGAATGACTGGTCCTCAGTGTTGTGGAGAACGATGACTGGTTAAAATTTTTGGTGGTTTCTTGTTCAGTCCATAGGCCTACATCATGTGCAAAACCGGTGAGCATGTGGCTCTATTAGTATAGGAGATACCTGAAAACATATCACACTTTTCATCATAGTGCTTTTACCAATGCATAAAATGCATGGAGAAGGTCATTTCGAATGACTGTGGTCCTCAGTGTTGTGAGAACGATGACTGGTTAAAATTTTTGGTGGTTTCTTGTTCAGTCCATAGGCCTACATCATGTGGCAAACCGGTGAGCATGTGGCTCTATTAGTATAGGAGATACCTGAAAACATATCACACTTTTCATCATAGTGCTCTTTACCAATGCATAAAATGCATGGAGAAGTCATTTCGAATGACTGGTCCTCAGTGTTGTGAGAACGATGACTGGGTTAAAATTTTTGGGTGTTCTTCTTGTTCAGTACATAGGCCTACATCATGTGGCAAAACCGGTTGAGCATGTGGCTCTATTAGTATAGGAGATACCTGAAAACATATCACACTTTTCATCATAGTGCTTTTAATCAATGCATAAAATGCATGGAGAAGTCATTTCGAATGACTGGTCCTCAGTGTTGTGAGAACGTATGACTGGTTAAAATTTTTGGCTGGTTTCTTGTTCAGTCCATAGGCCTACAACATGTGGCAAACCGGTGAGCATTGTGGCTCTATTAGTATAGGAGCATACCTGAAAACATATCACACTTTTCATCATAGTGCTTTTACCAATGCATAAAATGCATGGAGAAGTCATTTCGAATGACTGGTCCTCAGTGTTGTGAGAACGATGACTGGTTAAAATTTTTGGTGGTTTCTTGGTTCAGTCCATAGGCCTACATCATGTGGCAAACCGGGTGAGCATGTGGCTCTATTAGTATAGGAGATACCTGAAAACATATCACACTTTTCATCATAGTGCTTTTACCAATGCATAAAATGCTATGGAGAAGTCATTTCGAATGACTGGTCCTCGATGTTGTGAGAACGATGACTGGTTAAAATTTTTGGTGGTTTCTTGGTTCAGTCCATAGGCCTACATCATGTGGCAACCGGTGAGCATGTGGCTCTATTAGTATAGGAGATACCTGAAAACATATCACACTTTTCATCATAGTGCTTTTACCAATGCATAAAATGCATGGAGAAGTCATTTCGAATGACGGGTCCTCAGTGTTGTGAGAACGATGACTGGTTAAAATTTTTGGTGGTTTCTTGTTCAGTCCATTAGCCTACATCATGTGGCAAACCGGTGAGCATGTGGCTCTATTAGTATAGGAGATACCTGAAAACATATCACACTTTTCATCATAGTGCTTTTACCAATGCATAAAATGCATGGAGAAGTCATTTCGAATGACGGGTCCTCAGTGTTGTGAGAAACGATGACTGGTTAAAATTTTTGGTGGTTTCTTGTTCAGTCCATAGGCCTACAACATGTGGCAAACCGGTGAGCATGTGGCTCTATTAGTATAGGAGATACCTGAAAACATATCACACCTTTTCATCATAGTGCTTTTACCAATGCATAAAATGCATGGAGAAGTCATTTCGAATGACTGGTCCTCAGTGTTGTCGAGAACGATGACTGGTTAAAATTTTTGGTCGGTTTCTTGTTCAGTCCATAGGCCTACATCATGTGGCAAACGCGGTGAGCATGTGGCTCTATTAGTATAGGAGATACCTGAAAAACATATCACGCTTTTCATCATAGTGCTTTTACCAATGCATAAAATGCATGGAGAAGTCATTTCGAATGACTGGTCCTCAGTGTTGTGAGAACGATGACTGGTTAAAATTTTTTGGTGGGTTTCTTGTTCAGTCCATAGGCCTACATCATGCTGGCAAACCGGCTGTGGCATGTGGCTCTATTAGTATAGGAGATACCTGAAAACATATCACACTTTTCATCATAGTGCTTTTACCAATGCATAAAATGCATGGAGAAGTCATTTCGAATGACTGGTCCTCAGTGTTGTGAGAACGATGACTTGGTTAAAATTTTTGGTGGTTTCTTGTTCAGTCCATAGGCCTACATCATGTGGCAAACCGTGTGAGCATGTGGCTTTATTAGTATAGGAGATACCTGAAAACATATCACACTTTTCATCATAGTGCTTTTACCAATGCATAAAATGCATGGAGAAGTCATTTCGAATGACTGGTCCTCAGTGTTGTGAGAACGATGACTGGTTAAAATTTTTGGTGGTTTCTGTTCAGTCCATAGGCTCTACATCATGTGGCAAACCGGTGAGCATGTGGCTCTATTAGTATAGGAGATACCTGAAAACATATCACACTTTTCATCATAGTGCTTTTACCAATGCATAAAATGCATGGAGAAGTCATTTCGAATGACTGGTCCTCAGTGTTGTGAGAACGATGACTGGTTAAAATTTTTGGTGGTTTCTTGTTCAGTACATAGGCCTACATCATGTGGCAAACCGGTGAGCATGTGGCTCTATTAGTATAGGAGATACCTGAAAACATATCATACTTTTCATCATAGTGCTTTTACCAATGCATAAAATGCATGGAGAAGTCATTTCGAATGACTGGTCCTCAGTGTTGTGAGAACGATGACTGGTTAAAATTTTTGGTGGTTTCTTGTTCAGTCCATAGGCCTACATCATGTGGCAAACCGGTGAGCATGTGGCTCTATTAGTATAGGAGATACCTGAAAACATATCACACTTTTCATCATAGTGCTTTTATCAATGCATAAAATGCATGGAGAAGTCATTTCGAATGACTGGTCCTCAGTGTTGTGAGAACGATGACTGGTTAAAATTTTTGGTGGTTTCTTGTTCAGTCCATAGGCCTACAACATGTGGCAAGTTCAGTCCATAGGCCTACATCATGTGGCAAACCGGTGAGCATGTGGCTCTATTAGTATAGGAGATACCTGAAAACATATCACACTTTTCATCATAGTGCTTTTACCAATGCATAAAATGCATGGAGAAGTCATTTCGAATGACTGGTCCTCAGTGTTGTGAGAACGATGACTGGTTAAAATTTTTGGTGGTTTCTTGTTCAGTCCATAGGCCTACATCATGTGGCAAACCGGTGAGCATGTGGCTCTATTAGTATAGGAGATACCTGAAAACATATCACACTTTTCATCATAGTGCTTTTACCAATGCATAAAATGCATGGAGAAGTCATTTCGAATGACTGGTCCTCAGTGTTGTGAGAACGATGACTGGTTAAAATTTTTGGTGGTTTCTTGTTCAGTCCATAGGCCTACATCATGTGGCAAACCGGTGAGCATGTGGCTCTATTAGTATAGGAGATACCTGAAAACATATCACACTTTTCATCATAGTGCTTTTACCAATGCATAAAATGCATGGAGAAGTCATTTCGAATGACTGGTCCTCAGTGTTGTGAGAACGATGACTGGTTAAAATTTTTGGTGGTTTCTTGTTCAGTCCATAGGCCTACATCATGTGGCAAACCGGTGAGCATGTGGCTCTATTAGTATAGGAGATACCTGAAAACATATCACACTTTTCATCATAGTGCTTTTACCAATGCATAAAATGCATGGAGAAGTCATTTCGAATGACTGGTCCTCAGTGTTGTGAGAACGATGACTGGTTAAAATTTTTGGTGGTTTCTTGTTCAGTCCATAGGCCTACATCATGTGGCAAACCGGTGAGCATGTGGCTCTATTAGTATAGGAGATACCTGAAAACATATCACACTTTTCATCATAGTGCTTTTACCAATGCATAAAATGCATGGAGAAGTCATTTCGAATGACTGGTCCTCAGTGTTGTGAGAACGATGACTGGTTAAAATTTTTGGTGGTTTCTTGTTCAGTCCATAGGCCTACATCATGTGGCAAACCGGTGAGCATGTGGCTCTATTAGTATAGGAGATACCTGAAAACATATCACACTTTTCATCATAGTGCTTTTACCAATGCATAAAATGCATGGAGAAGTCATTTCGAATGACTGGTCCTCAGTGTTGTGAGAACGATGACTGGTTAAAATTTTTGGTGGTTTCTTGTTCAGTCCATAGGCCTACATCATGTGGCAAACCGGTGAGCATGTGGCTCTATTAGTATAGGAGATACCTGAAAACATATCACACTTTTCATCATAGTGCTTTTACCAATGCATAAAATGCATGGAGAAGTCATTTCGAATGACTGGTCCTCAGTGTTGTGAGAACGATGACTGGTTAAAATTTTTGGTGGTTTCTTGTTCAGTCCATAGGCCTACATCATGTGGCAAACCGGTGAGCATGTGGCTCTATTAGTATAGGAGATACCTGAAAACATATCACACTTTTCATCATAGTGCTTTTACCAATGCATAAAATGCATGGAGAAGTCATTTCGAATGACTGGTCCTCAGTGTTGTGAGAACGATGACTGGTTAAAATTTTTGGTGGTTTCTTGTTCAGTCCATAGGCCTACATCATGTGGCAAACCGGTGAGCATGTGGCTCTATTAGTATAGGAGATACCTGAAAACATATCACACTTTTCATCATAGTGCTTTTACCAATGCATAAAATGCATGGAGAAGTCATTTCGAATGACTGGTCCTCAGTGTTGTGAGAACGATGACTGGTTAAAATTTTTGGTGGTTTCTTGTTCAGTCCATAGGCCTACATCATGTGGCAAACCGGTGAGCATGTGGCTCTATTAGTATAGGAGATACCTGAAAACATATCACACTTTTCATCATAGTGCTTTTACCAATGCATAAAATGCATGGAGAAGTCATTTCGAATGACTGGTCCTCAGTGTTGTGAGAACGATGACTGGTTAAAATTTTTGGTGGTTTCTTGTTCAGTCCATAGGCCTACATCATGTGGCAAACCGGTGAGCATGTGGCTCTATTAGTATAGGAGATACCTGAAAACATATCACACTTTTCATCATAGTGCTTTTACCAATGCATAAAATGCATGGAGAAGTCATTTCGAATGACTGGTCCTCAGTGTTGTGAGAACGATGACTGGTTAAAATTTTTGGTGGTTTCTTGTTCAGTCCATAGGCCTACATCATGTGGCAAACCGGTGAGCATGTGGCTCTATTAGTATAGGAGATACCTGAAAACATATCACACTTTTCATCATAGTGCTTTTACCAATGCATAAAATGCATGGAGAAGTCATTTCGAATGACTGGTCCTCAGTGTTGTGAGAACGATGACTGGTTAAAATTTTTGGTGGTTTCTTGTTCAGTCCATAGGCCTACATCATGTGGCAAACCGGTGAGCATGTGGCTCTATTAGTATAGGAGATACCTGAAAACATATCACACTTTTCATCATAGTGCTTTTACCAATGCATAAAATGCATGGAGAAGTCATTTCGAATGACTGGTCCTCAGTGTTGTGAGAACGATGACTGGTTAAAATTTTTGGTGGTTTCTTGTTCAGTCCATAGGCCTACATCATGTGGCAAACCGGTGAGCATGTGGCTCTATTAGTATAGGAGATACCTGAAAACATATCACACTTTTCATCATAGTGCTTTTACCAATGCATAAAATGCATGGAGAAGTCATTTCGAATGACTGGTCCTCAGTGTTGTGAGAACGATGACTGGTTAAAATTTTTGGTGGTTTCTTGTTCAGTCCATAGGCCTACATCATGTGGCAAACCGGTGAGCATGTGGCTCTATTAGTATAGGAGATACCTGAAAACATATCACACTTTTCATCATAGTGCTTTTACCAATGCATAAAATGCATGGAGAAGTCATTTCGAATGACTGGTCCTCAGTGTTGTGAGAACGATGACTGGTTAAAATTTTTGGTGGTTTCTTGTTCAGTCCATAGGCCTACATCATGTGGCAAACCGGTGAGCATGTGGCTCTATTAGTATAGGAGATACCTGAAAACATATCACACTTTTCATCATAGTGCTTTTACCAATGCATAAAATGCATGGAGAAGTCATTTCGAATGACTGGTCCTCAGTGTTGTGAGAACGATGACTGGTTAAAATTTTTGGTGGTTTCTTGTTCAGTCCATAGGCCTACATCATGTGGCAAACCGGTGAGCATGTGGCTCTATTAGTATAGGAGATACCTGAAAACATATCACACTTTTCATCATAGTGCTTTTACCAATGCATAAAATGCATGGAGAAGTCATTTCGAATGACTGGTCCTCAGTGTTGTGAGAACGATGACTGGTTAAAATTTTTGGTGGTTTCTTGTTCAGTCCATAGGCCTACATCATGTGGCAAACCGGTGAGCATGTGGCTCTATTAGTATAGGAGATACCTGAAAACATATCACACTTTTCATCATAGTGCTTTTACCAATGCATAAAATGCATGGAGAAGTCATTTCGAATGACTGGTCCTCAGTGTTGTGAGAACGATGACTGGTTAAAATTTTTGGTGGTTTCTTGTTCAGTCCATAGGCCTACATCATGTGGCAAACCGGTGAGCATGTGGCTCTATTAGTATAGGAGATACCTGAAAACATATCACACTTTTCATCATAGTGCTTTTACCAATGCATAAAATGCATGGAGAAGTCATTTCGAATGACTGGTCCTCAGTGTTGTGAGAACGATGACTGGTTAAAATTTTTGGTGGTTTCTTGTTCAGTCCATAGGCCTACATCATGTGGCAAACCGGTGAGCATGTGGCTCTATTAGTATAGGAGATACCTGAAAACATATCACACTTTTCATCATAGTGCTTTTACCAATGCATAAAATGCATGGAGAAGTCATTTCGAATGACTGGTCCTCAGTGTTGTGAGAACGATGACTGGTTAAAATTTTTGGTGGTTTCTTGTTCAGTCCATAGGCCTACATCATGTGGCAAACCGGTGAGCATGTGGCTCTATTAGTATAGGAGATACCTGAAAACATATCACACTTTTCATCATAGTGCTTTTACCAATGCATAAAATGCATGGAGAAGTCATTTCGAATGACTGGTCCTCAGTGTTGTGAGAACGATGACTGGTTAAAATTTTTGGTGGTTTCTTGTTCAGTCCATAGGCCTACATCATGTGGCAAACCGGTGAGCATGTGGCTCTATTAGTATAGGAGATACCTGAAAACATATCACACTTTTCATCATAGTGCTTTTACCAATGCATAAAATGCATGGAGAAGTCATTTCGAATGACTGGTCCTCAGTGTTGTGAGAACGATGACTGGTTAAAATTTTTGGTGGTTTCTTGTTCAGTCCATAGGCCTACATCATGTGGCAAACCGGTGAGCATGTGGCTCTATTAGTATAGGAGATACCTGAAAACATATCACACTTTTCATCATAGTGCTTTTACCAATGCATAAAATGCATGGAGAAGTCATTTCGAATGACTGGTCCTCAGTGTTGTGAGAACGATGACTGGTTAAAATTTTTGGTGGTTTCTTGTTCAGTCCATAGGCCTACATCATGTGGCAAACCGGTGAGCATGTGGCTCTATTAGTATAGGAGATACCTGAAAACATATCACACTTTTCATCATAGTGCTTTTACCAATGCATAAAATGCATGGAGAAGTCATTTCGAATGACTGGTCCTCAGTGTTGTGAGAACGATGACTGGTTAAAATTTTTGGTGGTTTCTTGTTCAGTCCATAGGCCTACATCATGTGGCAAACCGGTGAGCATGTGGCTCTATTAGTATAGGAGATACCTGAAAACATATCACACTTTTCATCATAGTGCTTTTACCAATGCATAAAATGCATGGAGAAGTCATTTCGAATGACTGGTCCTCAGTGTTGTGAGAACGATGACTGGTTAAAATTTTTGGTGGTTTCTTGTTCAGTCCATAGGCCTACATCATGTGGCAAACCGGTGAGCATGTGGCTCTATTAGTATAGGAGATACCTGAAAACATATCACACTT
This sequence comes from Ranitomeya imitator, assembly GCF_032444005.1. NCBI lineage: Eukaryota > Metazoa > Chordata > Amphibia > Anura > Dendrobatidae > Ranitomeya > Ranitomeya imitator. Next base: position 8,200 of record NW_027194182.1, read on the forward strand.
TTCATCATAGTGCTTTTACCAATGCATAAAATGCATGGAGAAGTCATTTCGAATGACTGGTCCTCAGTGTTGTGAGAACGATGACTGGTTAAAATTTTTGGTGGTTTCTTGTTCAGTCCATAGGCCTACATCATGTGGCAAACCGGTGAGCATGTGGCTCTATTAGTATAGGAGATACCTGAAAACATATCACACTTTTCATCATAGTGCTTTTACCAATGCATAAAATGCATGGAGAAGTCATTTCGAATGACTGGTCCTCAGTGTTGTGAGAACGATGACTGGTTAAAATTTTTGGTGGTTTCTTGTTCAGTCCATAGGCCTACATCATGTGGCAAACCGGTGAGCATGTGGCTCTATTAGTATAGGAGATACCTGAAAACATATCACACTTTTCATCATAGTGCTTTTACCAATGCATAAAATGCATGGAGAAGTCATTTCGAATGACTGGTCCTCAGTGTTGTGAGAACGATGACTGGTTAAAATTTTTGGTGGTTTCTTGTTCAGTCCATAGGCCTACATCATGTGGCAAACCGGTGAGCATGTGGCTCTATTAGTATAGGAGATACCTGAAAACATATCACACTTTTCATCATAGTGCTTTTACCAATGCATAAAATGCATGGAGAAGTCATTTCGAATGACTGGTCCTCAGTGTTGTGAGAACGATGACTGGTTAAAATTTTTGGTGGTTTCTTGTTCAGTCCATAGGCCTACATCATGTGGCAAACCGGTGAGCATGTGGCTCTATTAGTATAGGAGATACCTGAAAACATATCACACTTTTCATCATAGTGCTTTTACCAATGCATAAAATGCATGGAGAAGTCATTTCGAATGACTGGTCCTCAGTGTTGTGAGAACGATGACTGGTTAAAATTTTTGGTGGTTTCTTGTTCAGTCCATAGGCCTACATCATGTGGCAAACCGGTGAGCATGTGGCTCTATTAGTATAGGAGATACCTGAAAACATATCACACTTTTCATCATAGTGCTTTTACCAATGCATAAAATGCATGGAGAAGTCATTTCGAATGACTGGTCCTCAGTGTTGTGAGAACGATGACTGGTTAAAATTTTTGGTGGTTTCTTGTTCAGTCCATAGGCCTACATCATGTGGCAAACCGGTGAGCATGTGGCTCTATTAGTATAGGAGATACCTGAAAACATATCACACTTTTCATCATAGTGCTTTTACCAATGCATAAAATGCATGGAGAAGTCATTTCGAATGACTGGTCCTCAGTGTTGTGAGAACGATGACTGGTTAAAATTTTTGGTGGTTTCTTGTTCAGTCCATAGGCCTACATCATGTGGCAAACCGGTGAGCATGTGGCTCTATTAGTATAGGAGATACCTGAAAACATATCACACTTTTCATCATAGTGCTTTTACCAATGCATAAAATGCATGGAGAAGTCATTTCGAATGACTGGTCCTCAGTGTTGTGAGAACGATGACTGGTTAAAATTTTTGGTGGTTTCTTGTTCAGTCCATAGGCCTACATCATGTGGCAAACCGGTGAGCATGTGGCTCTATTAGTATAGGAGATACCTGAAAACATATCACACTTTTCATCATAGTGCTTTTACCAATGCATAAAATGCATGGAGAAGTCATTTCGAATGACTGGTCCTCAGTGTTGTGAGAACGATGACTGGTTAAAATTTTTGGTGGTTTCTTGTTCAGTCCATAGGCCTACATCATGTGGCAAACCGGTGAGCATGTGGCTCTATTAGTATAGGAGATACCTGAAAACATATCACACTTTTCATCATAGTGCTTTTACCAATGCATAAAATGCATGGAGAAGTCATTTCGAATGACTGGTCCTCAGTGTTGTGAGAACGATGACTGGTTAAAATTTTTGGTGGTTTCTTGTTCAGTCCATAGGCCTACAGTGGCAAACTCCGTGAGGCATGTGGCTCTATTAGTATAGGAAGATACCTGAAAACATATCACACTTTTCATCATAGTGCTCTTTTACCAATGCATAAAATGCCTGGAGAAGTCATTTCGAATGACTGGTCCTCAGTGTTGTGAGAACGATGACTGGTTTAAAATTTTTGGTGGTTTCTTGTTCAGTCCATAGGCCTACATCATGTGGCAAACCGGTGAGCATGTGGCTCTATTAGTATAGGAGATACCTGAAAACATATCACACTTTTCATCATAGTGCTTTTACCAATGCATAAAATGCATGGAGAAGTCATTTCGAATGACTGGTCCTCAGTGTTGTGAGAACGATGACTGGTTAAAATTTTTGGTGGTTTCTTGTTCAGTCCATAGGCGGCCTACATCATGTGGCAAACCGGTGAGCATGTGGCTCTATTAGTATAGGAGATACCTGAAAACATATCACACTTTTCATCATAGTGCTTTTACCAATGCATAAAATGCATGGAGAAGTCATTTCGAATGACTGGTCCTCAGTGTTGTGAGAACGATGACTGGTTAAAATTTTTGGTGGTTTCTTGTTCAGTCCATAGGCCTACATCATGTGGCAAACCGGTGAGCATGTGGCTCTATTAGTATAGGAGATACCTGAAAACATATCACACTTTTCATCATAGTGCTTTTACCAATGCATAAAATGCATGGAGAAGTCATTTCGAATGACTGGTCCTCAGTGTTGTGAGAACGATGACTGGTTAAAATTTTTGGTGGTTTCTTGTTCAGTCCATAGGCCTACATCATGTGGCAAACCGGTGAGCATGTGGCTCTATTAGTATAGGAGATACCTGAAAACATATCACACTTTTCATCATAGTGCTTTTACCAATGCATAAAATGCATGGAGAAGTCATTTCGAATGACTGGTCCTCAGTGTTGTGAGAACGATGACTGGTTAAAATTTTTGGTGGTTTCTTGTTCAGTCCATAGGCCTACATCATGTGGCAAACCGGTGAGCATGTGGCTCTATTAGTATAGGAGATACCTGAAAACATATCACACTTTTCATCATAGTGCTTTTACCAATGCATAAAATGCATGGAGAAGTCATTTCGAATGACTGGTCCTCAAGTGTTGTGAAACGATGTACTGTTAAATTTTTGGTGGTTTTCTTGTTCCAGTCCATAGCATACCTCATTGGCAAACCGGTGAGCATGTGCTCATTAGTATAGGAGATACCTGAAAACATATCCCACTTTTCATCATAGTGTCTTTACCAATGCATAAAAATGCATGTAGAAGTCATTTCGAATGACTGCCGCTAGTGTTGTGAGAACGATGACTGGTTAAAATTTTTGGTGGTTTCTTGTTTCAGTCCATAGGCCTACCTCATGTGGCAAACCGTGTGAGCATGTGGCTCTATTAGTATAGGAGATACCTGAAAACAATATCACACTTTTCATCATAGTGCTTTTACCAATGCATAAAATGCATGGAGAAGTCATTTCGAATGACTGGTTCCTCAGTGTTGTGAGAACGATGACTGGTTAAATTTTTGGTGGTTTCTTGTTCAGTCCATAGGCCCTACATCATGTGGCAAACGCGTGAGCATGTGGCTCTAGTAGTATAGGAGATACCTGAAAACATATCACACTTTTCATCATAGTGCTTTTACCAATGCATAAAATGCATGGAGAAGTCATTTCGAATGACTGGTCCTCAGTGTTGTGAGAACGATGACTGGTTAAAATTTTTGGTGGTTTCTTGTTCAGTCCATAGGCCTACCTCATGTGGCAAACCGGTGAGCATGTGGCTCTATTAGTATAGGAGATACCTGAAAACATATCACACTTTTCATCATAGTGCTTTTACCAATGCATAAAATGCATGGAGAAGTCATTTCGAATGACTGGTCCTCAGTGTTGTGAGAACGATGACTGGTTAAAATTTTTGGTGGTTTCTTGTTCAGTCCATAGGCCTACATCATGTGGCAAACCGGTGAGCATGTGGCTCTATTAGTATAGGAGATACCTGAAACATATCACACTTTTCATCATAGTGCTTTTACCAATGCATAAAATGCATGGAGAAGTCATTTCGAATGACTGGTCCTCAGTGTTGTGAGAACGATGACTGGTTAAAATTTTTGGTGGTTTCTTGTTCAGTCCATAGCCTACATCATGTGGCAAACCGGTGAGCATGTGGCTCTATTAGTATAGGAGATACCTGAAAACATATCACACTTTTCATCATAGTGCTTTTACCAATGCATAAAATGCATGGAGAAGTCATTTCGAATGACTGGTCCTCAGTGTTGTGAGAATGATGACTGGTTAAAATTTTTGGTGGTTTCTTGTTCAGTCCATAGGCCTACATCATGTGGCAAACCGGTGAGCATGTGGCTCTATTAGTATAGGAGATACCTGAAAACATATCACACTTTTCAATCATAGTGCTTTTACCAATGCATAAAATGCATGGAGAAGTCATTTCGAATGACTGGTCCTCAGTGTTGTGAGAACGATGACTGGTTAAAATTTTTGGTGGTTTCTTGTTCAGTCCATAGGCCTACATCATGTGGCAAACCGGTGAGCATGTGGCTCTATTAGTATAGGAGATACCTGAAACATATCACACTTTTCATCATAGTGCTTTTACCAATGCATAAAATGCATGGAGAAGTCATTTCGAATGACTGGTCCTCAGTGTTGTGAGAACGATGACTGGTTAAAATTTTTGGTGGTTTCTTGTTCAGTCCATAGGCCTACATCATGTGGCAAACCGGTGAGCATGTGGCTCTATTAGTATAGGAGATACCTGAAAACATATCACACTTTTCATCATAGTGCTTTTACCAATGCATAAAATGCATGGAGAAGTCATTTCGAATGACTGGTCCTCAGTGTTGTGAGAACTGATGACTGGTTAAAATTTTTGGTGGTTTCTTGTTCAGTCCATAGGCCTACATCATGTGGCAAACCGGTGAGCATGTGGCTCTATTAGTATAGGAGATACCTGAAAACATATCACACTTTTCATCATAGTGCTTTTACCAATGCATAAAATGCATGGAGAAGTCATTTCGAATGACTGGTCCTCAGTGTTGTGAGAACGATGACTGGTTAAAATTTTTGGTGGTTTCTTGTTCAGTCCATAGGCCTACATCATGTGGCAAACCGGTGAGCATGTGGCTCTATTAGTATAGGAGATACCTGAAAACATATCACACTTTTCATCATAGTGCTTTTACCAATGCATAAAATGCATGGAGAAGTCATTTCGAATGACTGGTCTCTCAGTGTTGTGAGAACGATGACTGGTTAAAATTTTTGGTGGTTTCTTGTTCAGTCCATAGGCCTACATCATGTGGCAAACCGGTGAGCATGTGGCTCTATTAGTATAGGAGATACCTGAAAACATATCACACTTTTCATCATAGTGCTTTTACCAATGCATAAAATGCATGGAGAAGTCATTTCGAATGACTGGTCCTCAGTGTTGTGAGAACGATGACTGGTTAAAATTTTTGGTGGTTTCTTGTTCAGTCCATAGGCCTACATCATGTGGCAAACCGGTGAGCATGTGGCTCTATTAGTATAGGAGATACCTGAAAACATATCACACTTTTCATCGATAGTGCTTTTACCAATGCATAAAATGCATGGAGAAGTCATTTCGAATGACTGGTCCTCAGTGTTGTGAGAACGATGACTGGTTAAAATTTTTGGTGGTTTCTTGTTCAGTCCATAGGCCTACATCATGTGGCAAACCGGTGAGCATGTGGCTCTATTAGTATAGGAGATACCTGAAAACATATCACACTTTTCATCATAGTGCTTTTACCAATGCATAAAATGCATGGAGAAGTCATTTCGAATGACTGGTCCTCAGTGTTGTGAGAACGATGACTGGTTAAAATTTTTGGTGGTTTCTTGTTCAGTCCATAGGCCTACATCATGTGGCAAACCGGTGAGCATGTGGCTCTATTAGTATAGGAGATACCTGAAAACATATCACACTTTTCATCATAGTGCTTTTACCATGCATAAAATGCATGGAGAAGTCATTTCGAATGACTGGTCCTCAGTGTTGTGAGAACGATGACTGGTTAAAATTTTTGGTGGTTTCTTGTTCAGTCCATAGGCCTACCTCATGTGGCAAACCGGTGAGCATGTGGCTCTATTAGTATAGGAGATACCTGAAAACATATCACACTTTTCATCATAGTGCTTTTACCAATGCATAAAATGCATGGAGAAGTCATTTCGAATGACTGGTCCTCAGTGTTGTGAGAACGATGACTGGTTAAAATTTTTGGTGGTTTCTTGTTCAGTCCATAGGCCTACATCATGTGGCAAACCGGTGAGCATGTGGCTCTATTAGTATAGGAGATACCTGAAAACATATCACACTTTTCATCATAGTGCTTTTACCAATGCATAAAATGCATGGAGAAGTCATTTCGAATGACTGGTCCTCAGTGTTGTGAGAACGATGACTGGTTAAAATTTTTGGTGGTTTCTTGTTCAGTCCATAGGCCTACATCATGTGGCAAACCGGTGAGCATGTGGCTCTATTAGTATAGGAGATACCTGAAAACATATCACACTTTTCATCATAGTGCTTTTACCAATGCATAAAATGCATGGAGAAGTCATTTCGAATGACTGGTCCTCAGTGTTGTGAGAACGATGACTGGTTAAAATTTTTGGTTGTTTCTTGTTCAGTCCATAGGCCTACATCATGTGGCAAACCGGTGAGCATGTGGCTCTATTAGTATAGGAGATACCTGAAAACATATCACACTTTTCATCATAGTGCTTTTACCAATGCATAAAATGCATGGAGAAGTCATTTCGAATGACTGGTCCTCAGTGTTGTGAGAACGATGACTGGTTAAAATTTTTGGTGGTTTCTTGTCAGTCCATAGGCCTACATCATGTGGCAAACCGGTGAGCATGTGGCTCTATTAGTATAGGAGATACCTGAAAACATATCACACTTTTCATCATAGTGCTTTTACCAATGCATAAAATGCATGGAGAAGTCATTTCGAATGACTGGTCCTCAGTGTTGTGAGAACGATGACTGGTTAAAATTTTTGGTGGTTTCTTGTTCAGTCCATAGGCCTACATCATGTGGCAAACCGGTGAGCATGTGGCTCTATTAGTATAGGAGATACCTGAAAACATATCACACTTTTCATCATAGTGCTTTTACCAATGCATAAAATGCATGGAGAAGTCATTTCGAATGACTGGTCCTCAGTGTTGTGAGAACGATGACTGGTTAAAATTTTTGGTGGTTTCTTGTTCAGTCCATAGGCCTACATCATGTGGCAAACCGGTGAGCATGTGGCTCTATTAGTATAGGAGATACCTGAAAACATATCACACTTTTTCATCATAGTGCTTTTACCAATGCATAAAATGCATGGAGAAGTCATTTCGAATGACTGGTCCTCAGTGTTGTGAGAACGATGACTGGTTAAAATTTTTGGTGGTTTCTTGTTCAGTCATAGGCCTACATCATGTGGCAAACCGGTGAGCATGTGGCTCTATTAGTATAGGAGATACCTGAAAACATATCACACTTTTCATCATAGTGCTTTTACCAATGCATAAAATGCATGGAGAAGTCATTTCGAATGACTGGTCCTCAGTGTTGTGAGAACGATGACTGGTTAAAATTTTTGGTGGTTTCTTGTTCAGTCCATAGGCCTACATCATGTGGCAAACCGGTGAGCATGTGGCTCTATTAGTATAGGAGATACCTGAAAACATATCACACTTTTCATCATAGTGCTTTTACCAATGCATAAAATGCATGGAGAAGTCATTTCGAATGACTGGTCCTCAGTGTTGTGAGAACGATGACTGGTTAAAATTTTTGGTGGTTTCTTGTTCAGTCCATAGGCCTACATCATGTGGCAAACCGGTGAGCATGTGGCTCTATTAGTATAGGAGATACCTGAAAACATATCACACTTTTCATCATAGTGCTTTTACCAATGCATAAAATGCATGGAGAAGTCATTTCGAATGACTGGTCCTCAGTGTTGTGAGAACGATGACTGGTTAAAATTTTTGGTGGTTTCTTGTTCAGTCCATAGGCCTACATCATGTGGCAAACCGGTGAGCATGTGGCTCTATTAGTATAGGAGATACCTGAAAACATATCACACTTTTCAATCATAGTGCTTTTACCAATGCATAAAATGCATGGAGAAGTCATTTCGAATGACTGGTCCTCAGTGTTGTGAGAACGATGACTGGTTAAAATTTTTGGTGGTTTCTTGTTCAGTCCATAGGCCTACATCATGTGGCAAACCGGTGAGCATGTGGCTCTATTAGTATAGGAGATACCTGAAAACATATCACACTTTTCATCATAGTGCTTTTACCAATGCATAAAATGCATGGAGAAGTCATTTCGAATGACTGGTCCTCAGTGTTGTGAGAACGATGACTGGTTAAAATTTTTGGTGGTTTCTTGTTCAGTCCATAGGCCTACATCATGTGGCAAACCGGTGAGCATGTGGCTCTATTAGTATAGGAGATACCTGAAAACATATCACACTTTTCATCATAGTGCTTTTACCAATGCATAAAATGCATGGAGAAGTCATTTCGAATGACTGGTCCTCAGTGTTGTGAGAACGATGACTGGTTAAAATTTTTGGTGGTTTCTTGTTCAGTCCATAGGCCTACATCATGTGGCAAACCGGTGAGCATGTGGCTCTATTAGTATAGGAGATACCTGAAAACATATCACACTTTTCATCATAGTGCTTTTACCAATGCATAAAATGCATGGAGAAGTCATTTCGAATGACTGGTCCTCAGTGTTGTGAGAACGATGACTGGTTAAAATTTTTGGTGGTTTCTTGTTCAGTCCATAGGCCTACATCATGTGGCAAACCGGTGAGCATGTGGCTCTATTAGTATAGGAGATACCTGAAAACATATCACACTTTTCATCATAGTGCTTTTACCAATGCATAAAATGCATGGAGAAGTCATTTCGAATGACTGGTCCTCAGTGTTGTGAGAACGATGACTGGTTAAAATTTTTGGTGGTTTCTTGTTCAGTCCATAGGCCTACATCATGTGGCAAACCGGGTGAGCATGTGGCTCTATTAGTATAGGAGATACCTGAAAACATATCACACTTTTCATCATAGTGCTTTTACCAATGCATAAAATGCATGGAGAAGTCATTTCGAATGACTGGTCCTCAGTGTTGTGAGAACGATGACTGGTTAAAATTTTTGGTGGTTTCTTGTTCAGTCCATAGGCCTACATCATGTGGCAAACCGGTGAGCATGTGGCTCTATTAGTATAGGAGATACCTGAAAACATATCACACTTTTCATCATAGTGCTTTTACCAATGCATAAAATGCATGGAGAAGTCATTTCGAATGACTGGTCCTCAGTGTTGTGAGAACGATGACTGGTTAAAATTTTTGGTGGTTTCTTGTTCAGTCCATAGGCCTACATCATGTGGCAAACCGGTGAGCATGTGGCTCTATTAGTATAGGAGATACCTGAAAACATATCACACTTTTCATCATAGTGCTTTTACCAATGCATAAAATGCATGGAGAAGTCATTTCGAATGACTGGTCCTCAGTGTTGTGAGAACGATGACTGGTTAAAATTTTTGGTGGTTTCTTGTTCAGTCCATAGGCCTACATCATGTGGCAAACCGGTGAGCATGTGGCTCTATTAGTATAGGAGATACCTGAAAACATATCACACTTTTCATCATAGTGCTTTTACCAATGCATAAAATGCATGGAGAAGTCATTTCGAATGACTGGTCCTCAGTGTTGTGAGAACGATGACTGGTTAAAATTTTTGGTGGTTTCTTGTTCAGTCCATAGGCCTACATCATGTGGCAAAGCCGGTGAGCATGTGGCTCTATTAGTATAGGAGATACCTGAAAACATATCACACTTTTCATCATAGTGCTTTTACCAATGCATAAAATGCATGGAGAAGTCATTTCGAATGACTGGTCCTCAGTGTTGTGAGAACGATGACTGGTTAAAATTTTTGGTGGTTTCTTGTTCAGTCCATAGGCCTACATCATGTGGCAAACCGGTGAGCATGTGGCTCTATTAGTATAGGAGATACCTGAAAACATATCACACTTTTCATCATAGTGCTTTTACCAATGCATAAAATGCATGGAGAAGTCATTTCGAATGACTGGTCCTCAGTGTTGTGAGAACGATGACTGGTTAAAATTTTTGGTGGTTTCTTGTTCAGTCCATAGGCCTACATCATGTGGCAAACCGGTGAGCATGTGGCTCTATTAGTATAGGAGATACCTGAAAACATATCACACTTTTCATCATAGTGCTTTTACCAATGCATAAAATGCATGGAGAAGTCATTTCGAATGACTGGTCCTCAGTGTTGTGAGAACGATGACTGGTTAAAATTTTTGGTGGTTTCTTGTTCAGTCCATAGGCCTACATCATGTGGCAAACCGGTGAGCATGTGGCTCTATTAGTATAGGAGATACCTGAAAACATATCACACTTTTCATCATAGTGCTTTTACCAATGCATAAAATGCATGGAGAAGTCATTTCGAATGACTGGTCCTCAGTGTTGTGAGAACGATGACTGGTTAAATTTTTGGTGGTTTCTTGTTCAGTCCATAGGCCTACATCATGTGGCAAACCGGTGAGCATGTGGCTCTATTAGTATAGGAGATACCTGAAAACATATCACACTTTTCATCATAGTGCTTTTACCAATGCATAAAATGCATGGAGAAGTCATTTCGAATGACTGGTCCTCAGTGTTGTGAGAACGATGACTGGTTAAAATTTTTGGTGGTTTCTTGTTCAGTCCATAGGCCTACATCATGTGGCAAACCGGTGAGCATGTGGCTCTATTAGTATAGGAGATACCTGAAAACATATCACACTTTTCATCATAGTGCTTTTACCAATGCATAAAATGCATGGAGAAGTCATTTCGAATGACTGGTCCTCAGTGTTGTGAGAACGATGACTGGTTAAAATTTTTGGTGGTTTCTTGTTCAGTCCATAGGCCTACATCATGTGGCAAACCGGTGAGCATGTGGCTCTATTAGTATAGGAGATACCTGAAAACATATCACACTTTTCATCATAGTGCTTTTACCAATGCATAAAATGCATGGAGAAGTCATTTCGAATGACTGGTCCTCAGTGTTGTGAGAACGATGACTGGTTAAAATTTTTGGTGGTTTCTTGTTCAGTCCATAGGCCTACATCATGTGGCAAACCGGTGAGCATGTGGCTCTATTAGTATAGGAGATACCTGAAAACATATCACACTTTTCATCATAGTGCTTTTACCAATGCATAAAATGCATGGAGAAGTCATTTCGAATGACTGGTCCTCAGTGTTGTGAGAACGATGACTGGTTAAAATTTTTGGTGGTTTCTTGTTCAGTCCATAGGCCTACATCATGTGGCAAACCGGTGAGCATGTGGCTCTATTAGTATAGGAGATACCTGAAAACATATCACACTTTTCATCATAGTGCTTTTACCAATGCATAAAATGCATGGAGAAGTCATTTCGAATGACTGGTCCTCAGTGTTGTGAGAACGATGACTGGTTAAAATTTTTGGTGGTTTCTTGTTCAGTCCATAGGCCTACATCATGTGGCAAACCGGTGAGCATGTGGCTCTATTAGTATAGGAGATACCTGAAAACATATCACACTTTTCATCATAGTGCTTTTACCAATGCATAAAATGCATGGAGAAGTCATTTCGAATGACTGGTCCTCAGTGTTGTGAGAACGATGACTGGTTAAAATTTTTGGTGGTTTCTTGTTCAGTCCATAGGCCTACATCATGTGGCAAACCGGTGAGCATGTGGCTCTATTAGTATAGGAGATACCTGAAAAACATATCACACTTTTCATCATAGTGCTTTTACCAATGCATAAAATGCATGGAGAAGTCATTTCGAATGACTGGTCCTCAGTGTTGTGAGAACGATGACTGGTTAAAATTTTTGGTGGTTTCTTGTTCAGTCCATAGGCCTACATCATGTGGCAAACCGGTGAGCATGTGGCTCTATTAGTATAGGAGATACCTGAAAACATATCACACTTTTCATCATAGTGCTTTTACCAATGCATAAAATGCATGGAGAAGTCATTTCGAATGACTGGTCCTCAGTGTTGTGAGAACGATGACTGGTTAAAATTTTTGGTGGTTTCTTGTTCAGTCCATAGGCCTACATCATGTGGCAAACCGGTGAGCATGTGGCTCTATTAGTATAGGAGATACCTGAAAACATATCACACTTTTCATCATAGTGCTTTTACCAATGCATAAAATGCATGGAGAAGTCATTTCGAATGACTGGTCCTCAGTGTTGTGAGAACGATGACTGGTTAAAATTTTTGGTGGTTTCTTGTTCAGTCCATAGGCCTACATCATGTGGCAAACCGGTGAGCATGTGGCTCTATTAGTATAGGAGATACCTGAAAACATATCACACTTTTCATCATAGTGCTTTTACCAATGCATAAAATGCATGGAGAAGTCATTTCGAATGACTGGTCCTCAGTGTTGTGAGAACGATGACTGGTTAAAATTTTTGGTGGTTTCTTGTTCAGTCCATAGGCCTACATCATGTGGCAAACCGGTGAGCATGTGGCTCTATTAGTATAGGAGATACCTGAAAACATATCACACTTTTCATCATAGTGCTTTTACCAATGCATAAAATGCATGGAGAAGTCATTTCGAATGACTGGTCCTCAGTGTTGTGAGAACGATGACTGGTTAAAATTTTTGGTGGTTTCTTGTTCAGTCCATAGGCCTACATCATGTGGCAAACCGGTGAGCATGTGGCTCTATTAGTATAGGAGATACCTGAAAACATATCACACTTTTCATCATAGTGCTTTTACCCAATGCATAAAATGCATGGAGAAGTCATTTCGAATGACTGGTCCTCAGTGTTGTGAGAACGATGACTGGTTAAAATTTTTGGTGGTTTCTTGTTCAGTCCATAGGCCTACATCATGTGGCAAACCGGTGAGCATGTGGCTCTATTAGTATAGGAGATACCTGAAAACATATCACACTTTTCATCATAGTGCTTTTACCAATGCATAAAATGCATGGAGAAGTCATTTCGAATGACTGGTCCTCAGTGTTGTGAGAACGATGACTGGTTAAAATTTTTGGTGGTTTCTTGTTCAGTCCATAGGCCTACATCATGTGGCAAACCGGTGAGCATGTGGCTCTATTAGTATAGGAGATACCTGAAAACATATCACACTTTTCATCATAGTGCTTTTACCAATGCATAAAATGCATGGAGAAGTCATTTCGAATGACTGGTCCTCAGTGTTGTGAGAACGATGACTGGTTAAAATTTTTGGTGGTTTCTTGTTCAGTCCATAGGCCTACATCATGTGGCAAACCGGTGAGCATGTGGCTCTATTAGTATAGGAGATACCTGAAAAACATATCACACTTTTCATCATAGTGCTTTTACCAATGCATAAAATGCATGGAGAAGTCATTTCGAATGACTGGTCCTCAGTGTTGTGAGAACGATGACTGGTTAAAATTTTTGGTGGTTTCTTGTTCAGTCCATAGGCCTACATCATGTGGCAAACCGGTGAGCATGTGGCTCTATTAGTATAGGAGATACCTGAAAACATATCACACTTTTCATCATAGTGCTTTTACCAATGCATAAAATGCATGGAGAAGTCATTTCGAATGACTGGTCCTCAGTGTTGTGAGAACGATGACTGGTTAAAATTTTTGGTGGTTTCTTGTTCAGTCCATAGGCCTACATCATGTGGCAAACCGGTGAGCATGTGGCTCTATTAGTATAGGAGATACCTGAAAACATATCACACTTTTCATCATAGTGCTTTTACCAATGCATAAAATGCATGGAGAAGTCATTTCGAATGACTGGTCCTCAGTGTTGTGAGAACGATGACTGGTTAAAATTTTTGGTGGTTTCTTGTTCAGTCCATAGGCCTACATCATGTGGCAAACCGGTGAGCATGTGGCTCTATTAGTATAGGAGATACCTGAAAACATATCACACTTTTCATCATAGTGCTTTTACCAATGCATAAAATGCATGGAGAAGTCATTTCGAATGACTGGTCCTCAGTGTTGTGAGAACGATGACTGGTTAAAATTTTTGGTGGTTTCTTGTTCAGTCCATAGGCCTACATCATGTGGCAAACCGGTGAGCATGTGGCTCTATTAGTATAGGAGATACCTGAAAACATATCACACTTTTCATCATAGTGCTTTTACCAATGCATAAAATGCATGGAGAAGTCATTTCGAATGACTGGTCCTCAGTGTTGTGAGAACGATGACTGGTTAAAATTTTTGGTGGTTTCTTGTTCAGTCCATAGGCCTACATCATGTGGCAAACCGGTGAGCATGTGGCTCTATTAGTATAGGAGACTACCTGAAAAACATATCACACTTTTCATCATAGTGCTTTTTACCAATGCATAAAATGCATGGAGAAGTCATTTCGAATGACTGGTCCTCAGTGTTGTGAGAACGATGACTGGTTAAAATTTTTTGGTGGTTTCTTGTTCAGTCCATAGGCCTACATCATGTGGCAAACCGGTGAGCATGTGGCTCTATTAGTATAGGAGATACCTGAAAACATATCACACTTTTCATCATAGTGCTTTTACCAATGCATAAAATGCATGGAGAAGTCATTTCGAATGACTGGTCCTCAGTGTTGTGAGAACGATGACTGGTTAAAATTTTTGGTGGTTTCTTGTTCAGTCCATAGGCCTACATCATGTGGCAAACCGGTGAGCATGTGGCTCTATTAGTATAGGAGATACCTGAAAACATATCACACTTTTCATCATAGTGCTTTTACCAATGCATAAAATGCATGGAGAAGTCATTTCGAATGACTGGTCCTCAGTGTTGTGAGAACGATGACTGGTTAAAATTTTTGGTGGTTTCTTGTTCAGTCCATAGGCCTACATCATGTGGCAAACCGGTGAGCATGTGGCTCTATTAGTATAGGAGATACCTGAAAACATATCACACTTTTCATCATAGTGCTTTTACCAATGCATAAAATGCATGGAGAAGTCATTTCGAATGACTGGTCCTCAGTGTTGTGAGAACGAATGACTGGTTAAAATTTTTGGTGGTTTCTTGTTCAGTCCATAGGGCCTACATCATGTGGCAAACCGGTGAGCATGTGGCTCTATTAGTATAGGAGATACCTGAAAACATATCACACTTTTCATCATAGTGCTTTTACCAATGCATAAAATGCATGGAGAAGTCATTTCGAATGACTGGTCCTCAGTGTTGTGAGAACGATGACTGGTTAAAATTTTTGGTGGTTTCTTGTTCAGTCCATAGGCCTACATCATGTGGCAAACCGGTGAGCATGTGGCTCTATTAGTATAGGAGATACCTGAAAACATATCACACTTTTCATCATAGTGCTTTTACCAATGCATAAAATGCATGGAGAAGTCATTTCGAATGACTGGTCCTCAGTGTTGTGAGAACGATGACTGGTTAAAATTTTTGGTGGTTTCTTGTTCAGTCCATAGGCCTACATCATGTGGCAAACCGGTGAGCATGTGGCTCTATTAGTATAGGAGATACCTGAAAACATATCACACTTTTCATCATAGTGCTTTTACCAATGCATAAAATGCATGGAGAAGTCATTTCGAATGACTGGTCCTCAGTGTTGTGAGAACGATGACTGGTTAAAATTTTTGGTGGTTTCTTGTTCAGTCCATAGGCCTACATCATGTGGCAAACCGGTGAGCATGTGGCTCTATTAGTATAGGAGATACCTGAAAACATATCACACTTTTCATCATAGTGCTTTTACCAATGCATAAAATGCATGGAGAAGTCATTTCGAATGACTGGTCCTCAGTGTTGTGAGAACGATGACTGGTTAAAATTTTTGGTGGTTTCTTGTTCAGTCCATAGGCCTACATCATGTGGCAAACCGGTGAGCATGTGGCTCTATTAGTATAGGAGATACCTGAAAACATATCACACTTTTCATCATAGTGCTTTTACCAATGCATAAAATGCATGGAGAAGTCATTTCGAATGACTGGTCCTCAGTGTTGTGAGAACGATGACTGGTTAAAATTTTTGGTGGTTTCTTGTTCAGTCCATAGGCCTACATCATGTGGCAAACCGGTGAGCATGTGGCTCTATTAGTATAGGAGATACCTGAAAACATATCACACTTTTCATCATAGTGCTTTTACCAATGCATAAAATGCATGGAGAAGTCATTTTCGAATGACTGGTCCTCAGTGTTGTGAGAACTATGACTGGTTAAAATTTTTGGTGGTTTCTTGTTCAGTCCATAGGCCTACATCATGTGGCAAACCGGTGAGCATGTGGCTCTATTAGTATAGGAGATACCTGAAAACATATCACACTTTTCATCATAGTGCTTTTACCAATGCATAAAATGCATGGAGAAGTCATTTCGAATGACTGGTCCTCAGTGTTGTGAGAACGATGACTGGATAAAATTTTTGGTGGTTTCTTGTTCAGTCCATAGGCCTACATCATGTGGCAAACGGTGAGCATGTGGCTCTATTAGTATAGGAGATACCTGAAAACATGTCACACTTTTCATCATAGTGCTTTTACCAATGCATAAAATGCATGGAGAAGTCATTTCGAATGACTGGTCCTCAGTGTTGTGAGAACGATGACTGGTTAAAATTTTTGGTGGTTTCTTGTTCAGTCCATAGGCCTACATCATGTGGCAAACCGGTGAGCATGTGGCTCTATTAGTATAGGAGATACCTGAAAACATATCACACTTTTCATCATAGTGCTTTTACCAATGCATAAAATGCATGGAGAAGTCATTTCGAATGACTGGTCCTCAGTGTTGTGAGAACGATGACTGGTTAAAATTTTGGTGGTTTCTTGTTCAGTCCATAGGCCTACATCATGTGGCAAACCGGTGAGCATGTGGCTCTATTAGTATAGGAGATACCTGAAAACATATCACACTTTTCATCATAGTGCTTTTACCAATGCATAAAATGCATGGAGAAGTCATTTCGAATGACTGGTCCTCAGTGTTGTGAGAACGATGACTGGTTAAAATTTTGGTGGTTTCTTGTTCAGTCCATAGGCCTACATCATGTGGCAAACCGGTGAGCATGTGGCTCTATTAGTATAGGAGATACCTGAAAACATATCACACTTTTCATCATAGTGCTTTTACCAATGCATAAAATGCATGGAGAAGTCATTTCGAATGACTGGTCCTCAGTGTTGTGAGAACGATGACTGGTTAAAATTTTTGGTGGTTTCTTGTTCAGTCCATAGGCCTACATCATGTGGCAAACCGGTGAGCATGTGGCTCTATTAGTATAGGAGATACCTGAAAACATATCACACTTTTCATCATAGTGCATTTACCAATGCATAGAAATGCATGGAGGAAGTCATTTCGAATGACTGGTCCTCAGTGTTGTGAAAACGATGACAGGTTAAAATTTTTGGTGGTTTCTTGTTCAGTCCATAGGCCTACATCATGTGGCAAACCGGTGAGCATGTGGCTCTATTAGTATAGGAGATACCTGAAAACATATCACACTTTTCATCATAGTGCTTTTACCAATGCATAAAATGCATGGAGAAGTCATTTCGAATGACTGGTCCTCAGTGTTGTGAGAACGATGACTGGTTAAAATTTTTGGTGGTTTCTTGTTCAGTCCATAGGCCTACATCATGTGGCAAACCGGTGAGCATGTGGCTCTATTAGTATAGGAGATACCTGAAAACATATCACACTTTTCATCATAGTGCTTTTACCAATGCATAAAATGCATGGAGAAGTCATTTCGAATGACTTGTCCTCAGTGTTGTGAGAA
This sequence comes from Ranitomeya imitator, assembly GCF_032444005.1. Taxonomy (NCBI): domain Eukaryota; kingdom Metazoa; phylum Chordata; class Amphibia; order Anura; family Dendrobatidae; genus Ranitomeya; species Ranitomeya imitator. The sequence continues at coordinate 26,024 of NW_027194182.1, forward strand.
CGATGACTGGTTAAAATTTTTGGTGGTTTCTTGTTCAGTCCATAGGCCTACATCATGTGGCAAACCGATGAGCATGTGGCTCTATTAGTATAGGAGATACCTGAAAACATATCACACTTTTCATCATAGTGCTTTTACCAATGCATAAAATGCATGGAGAAGTCATTTCGAATGACTGGTCCTCAGTGTTGTGAGAACGATGACTGGTTAAAATTTTTGGTGGTTTCTTGTTCAGTCCATAGGCCTACATCATGTGGCAAACCGGTGAGCATGTGGCTCTATTAGTATAGGAGATACCTGAAAACATATCACACTTTTCATCATAGTGCGTTTACCAATGCATAAAATGCATGGAGAAGTCATTTCGAATGACTGGTCCTCAGTGTTGTGAGAACGATGACTGGTTAAAATTTTTGGTGGTTTCTTGTTCAGTCCATAGGCCTACATCATGTGGCAAACCGGTGAGCATGTGGCTCTATTAGTATAGGAGATACCTGAAAACATATCACACTTTTCATCATAGTGCATTTACCAATGCATAAAATGCATGGAGAAGTCATTTCGAATGACTGGTCCTCAGTGTTGTGAAAACGATGACAGGTTAAAATTTTTGGTGGTTTCTTGATCAGTCCATAGGCCTACATCATGTGGCAAACCGGTGAGCATGTGGCTCTATTAGTATAGGAGATACCTGAAAACATATCACACTTTTCATCATAGTGCTTTTACCAATGCATAAAATGCATGGAGAAGTCATTTCGAATGACTGGTCCTCAGTGTTGTGAGAACGATGACTGGTTAAAATTTTTGGTGGTTTCTTGTTCAGTCCATAGGCCTACATCATGTGGCAAACCGGTGAGCATGTGGCTCTATTAGTATAGGAGATACCTGAAAACATATCACACTTTTCATCATAGTGCTTTTACCAATGCATAAAATGCATGGAGAAGTCATTTCGAATGACTTGTCCTCAGTGTTGTGAGAACGATGACTGGTTAAAATTTTTGGTGGTTTCTTGTTCAGTCCATAGGCCTACATCATGTGGCAAACCGATGAGCATGTGGCTCTATTAGTATAGGAGATACCTGAAAACATATCACACTTTTCATCATAGTGCTTTTACCAATGCATAAAATGCATGGAGAAGTCATTTCGAATGACTGGTCCTCAGTGTTGTGAGAACGATGACTGGTTAAAATTTTTGGTGGTTTCTTGTTCAGTCCATAGGCCTACATCATGTGGCAAACCGGTGAGCATGTGGCTCTATTAGTATAGGAGATACCTGAAAACATATCACACTTTTCATCATAGTGCTTTTACCAATGCATAAAATGCATGGAGAAGTCATTTCGAATGACTGGTCCTCAGTGTTGTGAGAACGATGACTGGTTAAAATTTTTGGTGGTTTCTTGTTCAGTCCATAGGCCTACATCATGTGGCAAACCGGTGAGCATGTGGCTCTATTAGTATAGGAGATACCTGAAAACATATCACACTTTTCATCATAGTGCTTTTACCAATGCATAAAATGCATGGAGAAGTCATTTCGAATGACTGGTCCTCAGTGTTGTGAGAACGATGACTGGTTAAAATTTTTGGTGGTTTCTTGTTCAGTCCATAGGCCTACATCATGTGGCAAACCAGTGAGCATGTGGCTCTATTAGTATAGGAGATACCTGAAAACATATCACACTTTTCATCATAGTGCTTTTACCAATGAATAAAATGCATGGAGAAGTCATTTCGAATGACTGGTCCTCAGTGTTGTGAGAACGATGACTGGTTAAAATTTTTGGTGGTTTCTTGTTCAGTCCATAGGCCTACATCATGTGGCAAACCGGTGAGCATGTGGCTCTATTAGTATAGGAGATACCTGAAAACATATCACACTTTTCATCATAGTGCTTTTACCAATGCATAAAATGCATGGAGAAGTCATTTCGAATGACTGGTCCTCAGTGTTGTGAGAACGATGACTGGTTAAAATTTTTGGTGGTTTCTTGTTCAGTCCATAGGCCTACATCATGTGGCAAACCGGTGAGCATGTGGCTCTATTAGTATAGGAGATACCTGAAAACATATCACACTTTTCATCATAGTGCTTTTACCAATGCATAAAATGCATGGAGAAGTCATTTCGAATGACTGGTCCTCAGTGTTGTGAGAACGATGACTGGTTAAAATTTTTGGTGGTTTCTTGTTCAGTCCATAGGCCTACATCATGTGGCAAACCGGTGAGCATGTGGCTCTATTAGTATAGGAGATACCTGAAAACATATCACACTTTTCATCATAGTGCTTTTACCAATGCATAAAATGCATGGAGAAGTCATTTCGAATGACTGGTCCTCAGTGTTGTGAGAACGATGACTGGTTAAAATTTTTGGTGGTTTCTTGTTCAGTCCATAGGCCTACATCATGTGGCAAACCGGTGAGCATGTGGCTCTATTAGTATAGGAGATACCTGAAAACATATCACACTTTTCATCATAGTGCTTTTACCAATGCATAAAATGCATGGAGAAGTCATTTCGAATGACTGGTCCTCAGTGTTGTGAGAACGATGACTGGTTAAAATTTTTGGTGGTTTCTTGTTCAGTCCATAGGCCTACATCATGTGGCAAACCGGTGAGCATGTGGCTCTATTAGTATAGGAGATACCTGAAAACATATCACACTTTTCATCATAGTGCTTTTACCAATGCATAAAATGCATGGAGAAGTCATTTCGAATGACTGGTCCTCAGTGTTGTGAGAACAATGACTGGTTAAAATTTTTGGTGGTTTCTTGTTCAGTCCATAGGCCTACATCATGTGGCAAACCGGTGAGCATGTGGCTCTATTAGTATAGGAGATACCTGAAAACATATCACACTTTTCATCATAGTGCTTTTACCAATGCATAAAATGCATGGAGAAGTCATTTCGAATGACTGGTCCTCAGTGTTGTGAGAACGATGACTGGTTAAAATTTTTGGTGGTTTCTTGTTCAGTCCATAGGCCTACATCATGTGGCAAACCGGTGAGCATGTGGCTCTATTAGTATAGGAGATACCTGAAAACATATCACACTTTTCATCATAGTGCTTTTACCAATGCATAAAATGCATGGAGAAGTCATTTCGAATGACTGGTCCTCAGTGTTGTGAGAACGATGACTGGTTAAAATTTTTGGTGGTTTCTTGTTCAGTCCATAGGCCTACATCATGTGGCAAACCGGTGAGCATGTGGCTCTATTAGTATAGGAGATACCTGAAAACATATCACACTTTTCATCATAGTGCTTTTACCAATGCATAAAATGCATGGAGAAGTCATTTCGAATGACTGGTCCTCAGTGTTGTGAGAACGATGACTGGTTAAAATTTTTGGTGGTTTCTTGTTCAGTCCATAGGCCTACATCATGTGGCAAACCGGTGAGCATGTGGCTCTATTAGTATAGGAGATACCTGAAAACATATCACACTTTTCATCATAGTGCTTTTACCAATGCATAAAATGCATGGAGAAGTCATTTCGAATGACTGGTCCTCAGTGTTGTGAGAACGATGACTGGTTAAAATTTTTGGTGGTTTCTTGTTCAGTCCATAGGCCTACATCATGTGGCAAACCGGTGAGCATGTGGCTCTATTAGTATAGGAGATACCTGAAAACATATCACACTTTTCATCATAGTGCTTTTACCAATGCATAAAATGCATGGAGAAGTCATTTCGAATGACTGGTCCTCAGTGTTGTGAGAACGATGACTGGTTAAAATTTTTGGTGGTTTCTTGTTCAGTCCATAGGCCTACATCATGTGGCAAACCGGTGAGCATGTGGCTCTATTAGTATAGGAGATACCTGAAAACATATCACACTTTTCATCATAGTGCTTTTACCAATGCATAAAATGCATGGAGAAGTCATTTCGAATGACTGGTCCTCAGTGTTGTGAGAACGATGACTGGTTAAAATTTTTGGTGGTTTCTTGTTCAGTCCATAGGCCTACATCATGTGGCAAACCGGTGAGCATGTGGCTCTATTAGTATAGGAGATACCTGAAAACATATCACACTTTTCATCATAGTGCTTTTACCAATGCATAAAATGCATGGAGAAGTCATTTCGAATGACTGGTCCTCAGTGTTGTGAGAACGATGACTGGTTAAAATTTTTGGTGGTTTCTTGTTCAGTCCATAGGCCTACATCATGTGGCAAACCGGTGAGCATGTGGCTCTATTAGTATAGGAGATACCTGAAAACATATCACACTTTTCATCATAGTGCTTTTACCAATGCATAAAATGCATGGAGAAGTCATTTCGAATGACTGGTCCTCAGTGTTGTGAGAACTATGACTGGTTAAAATTTTTGGTGGTTTCTTGTTCAGTCCATAGGCCTACATCATGTGGCAAACCGGTGAGCATGTGGCTCTATTAGTATAGGAGATACCTGAAAACATATCACACTTTTCATCATAGTGCTTTTACCAATGCATAAAATGCATGGAGAAGTCATTTCAAATGACTGGTCCTCAGTGTTGTGAGAACGATGACTGGATAAAATTTTTGGTGGTTTCTTGTTCAGTCCATAGGCCTACATCATGTGGCAAACCGGTGAGCATGTGGCTCTATTAGTATAGGAGATACCTGAAAACATGTCACACTTTTCATCATAGTGCTTTTACCAATGCATAAAATGCATGGAGAAGTCATTTCGAATGACTGGTCCTCAGTGTTGTGAGAACGATGACTGGTTAAAATTTTTGGTGGTTTCTTGTTCAGTCCATAGGCCTACATCATGTGGCAAACCGGTGAGCATGTGGCTCTATTAGTATAGGAGATACCTGAAAACATATCACACTTTTCATCATAGTGCTTTTACCAATGCATAAAATGCATGGAGAAGTCATTTCGAATGACTGGTCCTCAGTGTTGTGAGAACGATGACTGGTTAAAATTTTTGGTGGTTTCTTGTTCAGTCCATAGGCCTACATCATGTGGCAAACCGGTGAGCATGTGGCTCTATTAGTATAGGAGATACCTGAAAACATATCACACTTTTCATCATAGTGCTTTTACCAATGCATAAAATGCATGGAGAAGTCATTTCGAATGACTGGTCCTCAGTGTTGTGAGAACGATGACTGGTTAAAATTTTTGGTGGTTTCTTGTTCAGTCCATAGGCCTACATCATGTGGCAAACCGGTGAGCATGTGGCTCTATTAGTATAGGAGATACCTGAAAACATATCACACTTTTTCATCATAGTGCTTTTACCAATGCATAAAATGCATGGAGAAGTCATTTCGAATGACTGGTCCTCAGTGTTGTGAGAACGATGACTGGTTAAAATTTTTGGTGGTTTCTTGTTCAGTCCATAGGCCTACATCATGTGGCAAACCGGTGAGCATGTGGCTCTATTAGTATAGGAGATACCTGAAAACATATCACACTTTTCATCATAGTGCTTTTACCAATGCATAAAATGCATGGAAAAGTCATTTCGAATGACTGGTCCTCAGTGTTGTGAGAACGATGACTGGTTAAAATTTTTGGTGGTTTCTTGTTCAGTCCATAGGCCTACATCATGTAGCAAACCGGTGAGCATGTGGCTCTATTAGTATAGGAGATACCTGAAAACATATCACACTTTTCATCATTGTGCTTTTACCAATGCATAAAATGCATGGAGAAGTCATTTCGAATGACTGGTCCTCAGTGTTGTGAGAACGATGACTGGTTAAAATTTTTGGTGATTTCTTGTTTAGTCCATAGGCCTACATCATGTGGCAAACCGGTGAGCATGTGGCTCTATTAGTATAGGAGATACCTGAAAACATATCACACTTTTCATCATAGTGCTTTTACCAATGCATAAAATGCATGGAGAAGTCATTTCGAATGACTGGTCCTCAGTGTTGTGAGAACGATGACTGGTTAAAATTTTTGGTGGTTTCTTGTTCAGTCCATAGGCCTACATCATGTGGCAAACCGGTGAGCATGTGGCTCTATTAGTATAGGAGATACCTGAAAACATGTCACACTTTTCATCATAGTGCTTTTACCAATGCATAAAATGCATGGAGAAGTCATTTCGAATGACTGGTCCTCAGTGTTGTGAGAACGATGACTGGTTAAAATTTTTGGTGGTTTCTTGTTCAGTCCATAGGCCTACATCATGTGGCAAACCGGTGAGCATGTGGCTCTATTAGTATAGGAGATACCTGAAAACATATCACACTTTTCATCATAGTGCTTTTACCAATGCATAAAATGCATGGAGAAGTCATTTCGAATGACTGGTCCTCAGTGTTGTGAGAACGATGACTGGTTAAAATTTTTGGTGGTTTCTTGTTCAGTCCATAGGCCTACATCATGTGGCAAACCGGTGAGCATGTGGCTCTATTAGTATAGGAGATACCTGAAAACATATCACACTTTTCATCATAGTGCATTTACCAATGCATAAAATGCATGGAGAAGTCATTTCGAATGACTGGTCCTCAGTGTTGTGAAAACGATGACAGGTTAAAATTTTTGGTGGTTTCTTGTTCAGTCCATAGGCCTACATCATGTGGCAAACCGGTGAGCATGTGGCTCTATTAGTATAGGAGATACCTGAAAACATATCACACTTTTCATCATAGTGCTTTTACCAATGCATAAAATGCATGGAGAAGTCATTTCGAATGACTGGTCCTCAGTGTTGTGAGAACGATGACTGGTTAAAATTTTTGGTGGTTTCTTGTTCAGTCCATAGGCCTACATCATGTGGCAAACCGGTGAGCATGTGGCTCTATTAGTATAGGAGATACCTGAAAACATATCACACTTTTCATCATAGTGCTTTTACCAATGCATAAAATGCATGGAGTAGTCATTTCGAATGACTTGTCCTCAGTGTTGTGAGAACGATGACTGGTTAAAATTTTTGGTGGTTTCTTGTTCAGTCCATAGGCCTACATCATGTGGCAAACCGATGAGCATGTGGCTCTATTAGTATAGGAGATACCTGAAAACATATCACACTTTTCATCATAGTGCTTTTACCAATGCATAAAATGCATGGAGAAGTCATTTCGAATGACTGGTCCTCAGTGTTGTGAGAACGATGACTGGTTAAAATTTTTGGTGGTTTCTTGTTCAGTCCATAGGCCTACATCATGTGGCAAACCGGTGAGCATGTGGCTCTATTAGTATAGGAGATACCTGAAAACATATCACACTTTTCATCATAGTGCTTTTACCAATGCATAAAATGCATGGAGAAGTCATTTCGAATGACTGGTCCTCAGTGTTGTGAGAACGATGACAGGTTAAAATTTTTGGTGGTTTCTTGTTCAGTCCATAGGCCTACATCATGTGGCAAACCGGTGAGCATGTGGCTCTATTAGTATAGGAGATACCTGAAAACATATCACACTTTTCATCATAGTGCTTTTACCAATGCATAAAATGCATGGAGAAGTCATTTCGAATGACTGGTCCTCAGTGTTGTGAGAACGATGACTGGTTAAAATTTTTGGTGGTTTCTTGTTCAGTCATCGTTTTCACAACATGAGGACCAGTCATTCGAAATGACTTCTCCATGCATTTATGCATTTTATAGGAGATACCTGAAAACATATCACACTTTTCATCATAGTGCTTTTACCAATGCATAAAATGCATGGAGAAGTCATTTCGAATGACTGGTCCTCAGTGTTGTGAAAACGATGACTGGTTAAAATTTTTGGTGGTTTCTTGTTCAGTCCATAGGCCTACATCATGTGGCAAACCGGTGAGCATGTGGCTCTATTAGTATAGGAGATACCTGAAAACATATCACACTTTTCATCATAGTGCTTTTACCAATGCATAAAATGCATGGAGAAGTCATTTCGAATGACTGGTCCTCAGTGTTGTGAGAACGATGACTGGTTAAAATTTTTGGTGGTTTCTTGTTCAGTCCATAGGCCTACATCATGTGGCAAACCGGTGAGCATGTGGCTCTATTAGTATAGGAGATACCTGAAAACATATCACACTTTTCATCATAGTGCTTTTACCAATGCATAAAATGCATGGAGAAGTCATTTTCGAATGACTGGTCCTCAGTGTTGTGAGAACGATGACTGGTTAAAATATTTGGTGGTTTCTTGTTCAGTCCATAGGCCTACATCATGTGGCAAACCGGTGAGCATGTGGCTCTATTAGTATAGGAGATACCTGAAAACATATCACACTTTTCATCATAGTGCTTTTACCAATGCATAAAATGCATGGAGAAGTCATTTCGAATGACTGGTCCTCAGTGTTGTGAGAACGATGACTGGTTAAAATTTTTGGTGGTTTCTTGTTCAGTCCATAGGCCTACATCATGTGGCAAACCGGTGAGCATGTGGCTCTATTAGTATAGGAGATACCTGAAAACATATCACACTTTTCATCATAGTGCTTTTACCAATGCATAAAATGCATGGAGAAGTCATTTCGAATGACTGGTCCTCAGTGTTGTGAGAACGATGACTGGTTAAAATTTTTGGTGGTTTCTTGTTCAGTCCATAGGCCTACATCATGTGGCAAACCGGTGAGCATGTGGCTCTATTAGTATAGGAGATACCTGAAAACATATCACACTTTTCATCATAGTGCTTTTACCAATGCATAAAATGCATGGAGAAGTCATTTCGAATGACTGGTCCTCAGTGTTGTGAGAACGATGACTGGTTAAAATTTTTGGTGGTTTCTTGTTCAGTCCATAGGCCTACATCATGTGGCAAACCGGTGAGCATGTGGCTCTATTAGTATAGGAGATACCTGAAAACATATCACACTTTTCAATCATAGTGCTTTTACCAATGCATAAAATGCATGGAGAAGTCATTTCGAATGACTGGTCCTCAGTGTTGTGAGAACGATGACTGGTTAAAATTTTTGGTGGTTTCTTGTTCAGTCCATAGGCCTACATCATGTGGCAAACCGGTGAGCATGTGGCTCTATTAGTATAGGAGATACCTGAAAACATATCACACTTTTCATCATAGTGCTTTTACCAATGCATAAAATGCATGGAGAAGTCATTTCGAATGACTGGTCCTCAGTGTTGTGAGAACGATGACTGGTTAAAATTTTTGGTGGTTTCTTGTTCAGTCCATAGGCCTACATCATGTGGCAAACCGGTGAGCATGTGGCTCTATTAGTATAGGAGATACCTGAAAACATATCACACTTTTCATCATAGTGCTTTTACCAATGCATAAAATGCATGGAGAAGTCATTTCGAATGACTGGTCCTCAGTGTTGTGAGAACGATGACTGGTTAAAATTTTTGGTGGTTTCTTGTTCAGTCCATAGGCCTACATCATGTGGCAAACCGGTGAGCATGTGGCTCTATTAGTATAGGAGATACCTGAAAACATATCACACTTTTCATCATAGTGCTTTTACCAATGCATAAAATGCATGGAGAAGTCATTTCGAATGACTGGTCCTCAGTGTTGTGAGAACGATGACTGGTTAAAATTTTTGGTGGTTTCTTGTTCAGTCCATAGGCCTACATCATGTGGCAAACCGGTGAGCATGTGGCTCTATTAGTATAGGAGATACCTGAAAACATATCACACTTTTCATCATAGTGCTTTTACCAATGCATAAAATGCATGGAGAAGTCATTTCGAATGACTGGTCCTCAGTGTTGTGAGAACTGATGACTGGTTAAAATTTTTGGTGGTTTCTTGTTCAGTCCATAGACCTACATCATGTGGCAAACCGGTGAGCATGTGGCTCTATTAGTATAGGAGATACCTGAAAACATATCACACTTTTCGTCATAGTGCTTTTACCAATGCATAAAATGCATGGAGAAGTCATTTCGAATGACTGGTCCTCAGTGTTGTGAGAACGATGACTGGTTAAAATTTTTGGTGGTTTCTTGTTCAGTCCATAGGCCTACATCATGTGGCAAACCGCTGAGCATGTGGCTCTATTAGTATAGGAGATACCTGAAAACATATCACACTTTTCATCATAGTGCTTTTACCAATGCATAAAATGCATGGAGAAGTCATTTCGAATGACTGGTCCTCAGTGTTGTGAGAACGATGACTGGTTAAAATTTTTGGTGGTTTCTTGTTCAGTCCATAGGCCTACATCATGTGGCAAACCGGTGAGCATGTGGCTCTATTAGTATAGGAGATACCTGAAAACATATCACACTTTTCATCATAGTGCTTTTACCAATGCATAAAATGCATGGAGAAGTCATTTCGAATGACTGGTCCTCAGTGTTGTGAGAACGATGACTGGTTAAAATTTTTGGTGGTTTCTTGTTCAGTCCATAGGCCTACATCATGTGGCAAACCGGTGACCATGTGGCTCTATTAGTATAGGAGATACCTGAAAACATCACACTTTTCATCATAGTGCTTTTACCAATGCATAAAATGCATGGAGAAGTCATTTCGAATGACTGGTCCTCAGTGTTGTGAGAACGAGTACTGGTTAAAATTTTTGGTGGTTTCTTGTTCAGTCCATAGGCCTACATCATGTGGCAAACCGGTGAGCATGTGGCTCTATTAGTATAGGAGATACCTGAAAACATATCACACTTTTCATCATAGTGCTTTTACCAATGCATAAAATGCATGGAGAAGTCATTTCGAATGACTGGTCCTCAGTGTTGTGAGAACGATGACTGGTTAAAATTTTTGGTGGTTTCTTGTTCAGTCCATAGGCCTACATCATGTGGCAAACCGGTGAGCATGTGGCTCTATTAGTATAGGAGAAACCTGAAAACATATCACACTTTTCATCATAGTGCTTTTAACAAATGCATAAAATGCATGGAGAAGTCATTTCGAATGACTGGTCCTCAGTGTTGTGAGAACGATGACTGGTTAAAATTTTTGGTGGTTTCTTGTTCAGTCCATAGGCCTACATCATGTGGCAAACCGGTGAGCATGTGGCTCTATTAGTATAGGAGATACCTGAAAACATATCACACTTTTCATCATAGTGCTTTTACCAATGCATAAAATGCATGGAGAAGTCATTTCGAATGACTGGTCCTCAGTGTTGTGAGAACGATGACTGGTTAAAATTTTTGGTGGTTTCTTGTTCAGTCCATAGGCCTACATCATGTGGCAAACCGGTGAGCATGTGGCTCTATTAGTATAGGAGATACCTGAAAACATATCACACTTTTCATCATAGTGCTTTTACCAATGCATAAAATGCATGGAGAAGTCATTTCGAATGACTGTTCCTCAGTGTTGTGAGAACGATGACTGGTTAAAATTTTTGGTGGTTTCTTGTTCAGTCCATAGGCCTACATCATGTGGCAAACCGGTGAGCATGTGGCTCTATTAGTATAGGAGATACCTGAAAACATATCACACTTTTCATCATAGTGCTTTTACCAATGCATAAAATGCATGGAGAAGTCATTTCGAATGACTGGTCCTCAGTGTTGTGAGAACGATGACTGGTTAAAATTTTTGGTGGTTTCTTGTTCAGTCCATAGGCCTACATCATGTGGCAAACCGGTGAGCATGTGGCTCTATTAGTATAGGAGATACCTGAAAACATATCACACTTTTCATCATAGTGCTTTTACCAATGCATAAAATGCATGGAGAAGTCATTTCGAATGACTGGTCCTCAGTGTTGTGAGAACGATGACTGGTTAAAATTTTTGGTGGTTTCTTGTTCAGTCCATAGGCCTACATCATGTGGCAAACCGGTGAGCATGTGGCTCTATTAGTATAGGAGATACCTGAAAACATATCACACTTTTCATCATAGTGCTTTTAACAAATGCATAAAATGCATGGAGAAGTCATTTAGAATGACTGGTCCTCAGTGTTGTGAGAACGATGACTGGTTAAAATTTTTGGTGGTTTCTTGTTCAGTCCATAGGCCTACATCATGTGGCAAACCGGTGAGCATGTGGCTCTATTAGTATAGGAGATACCTGAAAACATATCACACTTTTCATCATAGTGCTTTTACCAATGCATAAAATGCATGGAGAAGTCATTTTGAATGACTGGTCCTCAGTGTTGTGAGAACGATGACTGGTTAAAATTTTTGGTGGTTTCTTGTTCACTCCATAGGCCTACATCATGTGGCAAACCGGTGAGCATGTGGCTCTATTAGTATAGGAGATACCTGAAAACATATCACACTTTTCATCATAGTGCTTTTACCAATGCATAAAATGCATGGAGAAGTCATTTCGAATGACTGGTACTCAGTGTTGTGAGAACGATGACTGGTTAAAATTTTTGGTGGTTTCTTGTTCAGTCCATAGGCCTACATCATGTGGCAAACCGGTGAGCATGTGGCTCTATTAGTATAGGAGATACCTGAAAACATATCACACTTTTCATCATAGTGCTTTTACCAATGCATAAAATGCATGGAGAAGTCATTTTGAATGACTGGTCCTCAGTGTTGTGAGAACGATGACTGGTTAAAATTTTTGGTGGTTTCTTGTTCAGTCCATAGGCCTACATCATGTGGCAAACCGGTGAGCATGTGGCTCTATTAGTATAGGAGATACCTGAAAACATATCACACTTTTCATCATAGTGCTTTTACCAATGCATAAAATGCATGGAGAAGTCATTTCGAATGACTGGTCCTCAGTGTTGTGAGAACGATGACTGGTTAAAATTTTTGGTGGTTTCTTGTTCAGTCCATAGGCCTACATCATGTGGCAAACCGGTGAGCATGTGGCTCTATTAGTATAGGAGATACCTGAAAACATATCACACTTTTCATCATAGTGCTTTTACCAATGCATAAAATGCATGGAGAAGTCATTTCGAATGACTGGTCCTCAGTGTTGTGAGAACGATGACTGGTTAAAATTTTTGGTGGTTTCTTGTTCAGTCCATAGGCCTACATCATGTGGCAAACCGGTGAGCATGTGGCTCTATTAGTATAGGAGATACCTGAAAACATATCACACTTTTCATCATAGTGCTTTTACCAATGCATAAAATGCATGGAGAAGTCATTTCGAATGACTGGTCCTCAGTGTTGTGAGAACGATGACTGGTTAAAATTTTTGGTGGTTTCTTGTTCAGTCCATAGGCCTACATCATGTGGCAAACCGGTGAGCATGTGGCTCTATTAGTATAGGAGAAACCTGAAAACATATCACACTTTTCATCATAGTGCTTTTAACAAATGCATAAAATGCATGGAGAAGTCATTTCGAATGACTGGTCCTCAGTGTTGTGAGAACGATGACTGGTTAAAATTTTTGGTGGTTTCTTGTTCAGTCCATAGGCCTACATCATGTGGCAAACCGGTGAGCATGTGGCTCTATTAGTATAGGAGATACCTGAAAACATATCACACTTTTCATCATAGTGCTTTTACCAATGCATAAAATGCATGGAGAAGTCATTTCGAATGACTGGTCCTCAGTGTTGTGAGAACGATGACTGGTTAAAATTTTTGGTGGTTTCTTGTTCAGTCCATAGGCCTACATCATGTGGCAAACCGGTGAGCACGTGGCTCTATTAGTATAGGAGATACCTGAAAACATATCACACTTTTCATCATAGTGCTTTTACCAATGCATAAAATGCATGGAGAAGTCATTTCGAATGACTGGTCCTCAGTGTTGTGAGAACGATGACTGGTTAAAATTTTTGGTGGTTTCTTGTTCAGTCCATAGGCCTACATCATGTGGCAAACCGGTGAGCATGTGGCTCTATTAGTATAGGAGATACCTGAAAACATATCACACTTTTCATCATAGTGCTTTTACCAATGCATAAAATGCATGGAGAAGTCATTTCGAATGACTGGTCCTCAGTGTTGTGAGAACGATGACTGGTTAAAATTTTTGGTGGTTTCTTGTTCAGTCCATAGGCCTACATCATGTGGCAAACCGGTGAGCATGTGGCTCTATTAGTATAGGAGATACCTGAAAACATATCACACTTTTCATCATAGTGCTTTTACCAATGCATAAAATGCATGGAGAAGTCATTTCGAATGACTGGTCCTCAGTGTTGTGAGAACGATGACTGGTTAAAATTTTTGGTGGTTTCTTGTTCAGTCCATAGGCCTACATCATGTGGCAAACCGGTGAGCATGTGGCTCTATTAGTATAGGAGATACCTGAAAACATATCACACTTTTCATCATAGTGCTTTTACCAATGCATAAAATGCATGGAGAAGTCATTTCGAATGACTGGTCCTCAGTGTTGTGAGAACGATGACTGGTTAAAATTTTTGGTGGTTTCTTGTTCAGTCCATAGGCCTACATCATGTGGCAAACCGGTGAGCATGTGGCTCTATTAGTATAGGAGAAACCTGAAAACATATCACACTTTTCATCATAGTGCTTTTAACAAATGCATAAAATGCATGGAGAAGTCATTTCGAATGACTGGTCCTCAGTGTTGTGAGAACGATGACTGGTTAAAATTTTTGGTGGTTTCTTGTTCAGTCCATAGGCCTACATCATGTGGCAAACCGGTGAGCATGTGGCTCTATTAGTATAGGAGATACCTGAAAACATATCACACTTTTCATCATAGTGCTTTTACCAATGCATAAAATGCATGGAGAAGTCATTTCGAATGACTGGTCCTCAGTGTTGTGAGAACGATGACTGGTTAAAATTTTTGGTGGTTTCTTGTTCAGTCCATAGGCCTACATCATGTGGCAAACCGGTGAGCACGTGGCTCTATTAGTATAGGAGATACCTGAAAACATATCACACTTTTCATCATAGTGCTTTTACCAATGCATAAAATGCATGGAGAAGTCATTTCGAATGACTGGTCCTCAGTGTTGTGAGAACGATGACTGGTTAAAATTTTTGGTGGTTTCTTGTTCAGTCCATAGGCCTACATCATGTGGCAAACCGGTGAGCATGTGGCTCTATTAGTATAGGAGATACCTGAAAACATATCACACTTTTCATCATAGTGCTTTTAACAAATGCATAAAATGCATGGAGAAGTCATTTCGAATGACTGGTCCTCAGTGTTGTGAGAACGATGACTGGTTAAAATTTTTGGTGGTTTCTTGTTCAGTCCATAGGCCTACATCATGTGGCAAACCGGTGAGCATGTGGCTCTATTAGTATAGGAGATACCTGAAAACATATCACACTTTTCATCATAGTGCTTTTACCAATGCATAAAATGCATGGAGAAGTCATTTTGAATGACTGGTCCTCAGTGTTGTGAGAACGATGACTGGTTAAAATTTTTGGTGGTTTCTTGTTCACTCCATAGGCCTACATTATGTGGCAAACCGGTGAGCATGTGGCTCTATTAGTATAGGAGATACCTGAAAACATATCACAATTTTCATCATAGTGCTTTTACCAATGCATAAAATGCATGGAGAAGTCATTTCGAATGACTGGTACTCAGTGTTGTGAGAACGATGACTGGTTAAAATTTTTGGTGGTTTCTTGTTCAGTCCATAGGCCTACATCATGTGGCAAACCGGTGAGCATGTGGCTCTATTAGTATAGGAGATACCTGAAAACATATCACACTTTTCATCATAGTGCTTTTACCAATGCATAAAATGCATGGAGAAGTCATTTCGAATGACTGGTCCTCAGTGTTGTGAGAACGATGACTGGTTAAAATTTTTGGTGGTTTCTTGTTCAGTCCATAGGCCTACATCATGTGGCAAACCGGTGAGCATGTGGCTCTATTAGTATAGGAGATACCTGAAAACATATCACACTTTTCATCATAGTGCTTTTACCAATGCATAAAATGCATGGAGAAGTCATTTCGAATGACTGGTCCTCAGTGTTGTGAGAACGATGACTGGTTAAAATTTTTGGTGGTTTCTTGTTCAGTCCATAGGCCTACATCATGTGGCAAACCGGTGAGCATGTGGCTCTATTAGTATAGCAGATACCTGAAAACATATCACACTTTTCATCATAGTGCTTTTACCAATGCATAAAATGCATGGAGAAGTCATTTCGAATGACTGGTCCTCAGTGTTGTGAGAACGATGACTGGTTAAAATTTTTGGTGGTTTCTTGTTCAGTCCATAGGCCTACATCATGTGGCAAACCGGTGAGCATGTGGCTCTATTAGTATAGGAGATACCTGAAAACATATCACACTTTTCATCATAGTGCTTTTACCAATGCATAAAATGCATGGAGAAGTCATTTCGAATGACTGGTCCTCAGTGTTGTGAGAACGATGACTGGTTAAAATTTTTGGTGGTTTCTTGTTCAGTCCATAGGCCTACATCATGTGGCAAACCGGTGAGCATGTGGCTCTATTAGTATAGGAGATACCTGAAAACATATCACACTTTTCATCATAGTGCTTTTACCAATGCATAAAATGCATGGAGAAGTCATTTCGAATGACTGGTCCTCAGTGTTGTGAGAATGATGACTGGTTAAAATTTTTGGTGGTTTCTTGTTCAGTCCATAGGCCTACATCATGTGGCAAACCGGTGAGCATGTGGCTCTATTAGTATAGGAGATACCTGAAAACATCACACTTTTCATCATAGTGCTTTTACCAATGCATAAAATGCATGGAGAAGTCATTTCGAATGACTGGTCCTCAGTGTTGTGAGAACGATGACTGGTTAAAATTTTTGGTGGTTTCTTGTTCAGTCCATAGGCCTACATCATGTGGCAAACCGGTGAGCATGTGGCTCTATTAGTATAGGAGATACCTGAAAACATATCACACTTTTCATCATAGTGCTTTTACCAATGCATAAAATGCATGGAGAAGTCATTTCGAATGACTGGTCCTCAGTGTTGTGAGAACGATGACTGGTTAAAATTTTTGGTGGTTTCTTGTTCAGTCCATAGGCCTACATCATGTGGCAAACCGGTGAGCATGTGGCTCTATTAGTATAGGAGAAACCTGAAAACATATCACACTTTTCATCATAGTGCTTTTAACAAATGCATAAAATGCATGGAGAAGTCATTTCGAATGACTGGTCCTCAGTGTTGTGAGAACGATGACTGGTTAAAATTTTTGGTGGTTTCTTGTTCAGTCCATAGGCCTACATCATGTGGCAAACCGGTGAGCATGTGGCTCTATTAGTATAGGAGATACCTGAAAACATCACACTTTTCATCAGTGCTTTTACCAATGCATAAAATGCATGGAGAAGTCATTTCGAATGACTGGTCCTCAGTGTTGTGAGAACGATGACTGGTTAAAATTTTTGGTGGTTTCTTGTTCAGTCCATAGGCCTACATCATGTGGCAAACCGGTGAGCATGTGGCTCTATTAGTATAGGAGATACCTGAAAACATATCACACTTTTCATCATAGTGCTTTTACCAATGCATAAAATGCATGGAGAAGTCATTTCGAATGACTGGTCCTCAGTGTTGTGAGAACGATGACTGGTTAAAATTTTTGGTGGTTTCTTGTTCAGTCCATAGGCCTACATCATGTGGCAAACCGGTGAGCATGTGACTCTATTAGTATAGGAGATACCTGAAAACATATCACACTTTTCATCATAGTGCTTTTACCAATGCATAAAATGCATGGAGAAGTCATTTCGAATGACTGTTCCTCAGTGTTGTGAGAACGATGACTGGTTAAAATTTTTGGTGGTTTCTTGTTCAGTCCATAGGCCTACATCATGTGGCAAACCGGTGAGCATGTGGCTCTATTAGTATAGGAGATACCTGAAAACATATCACACTTTTCATCATAGTGCTTTTACCAATGCATAAAATGCATGGAGAAGTCATTTCGAATGACTGGTCCTCAGTGTTGTGAGAACGATGACTGGTTAAAATTTTTGGTGGTTTCTTGTTCAGTCCATAGGCCTACATCATGTGGCAAACCGGTGAGCATGTGGCTCTATTAGTATAGGAGATACCTGAAAACATATCACACTTTTCATCATAGTGCTTTTACCAATGCATAAAATGCATGGAGAAGTCATTTCGAATGACTGGTCCTCAGTGTTGTGAGAACGATGACTGGTTAAAATTTTTGGTGGTTTCTTGTTCAGTCCATAGGCCTACATCATGTGGCAAACCGGTGAGCATGTGGCTCTATTAGTATAGGAGATACCTGAAAACATATCACACTTTTCATCATAGTGCTTTTAACAAATGCATAAAATGCATGGAGAAGTCATTTAGAATGACTGGTCCTCAGTGTTGTGAGAACGATGACTGGTTAAAATTTTTGGTGGTTTCTTGTTCAGTCCATAGGCCTACATCATGTGGCAAACCGGTGAGCATGTGGCTCTATTAGTATAGGAGATACCTGAAAACATATCACACTTTTCATCATAGTGCTTTTACCAATGCATAAAATGCATGGAGAAGTCATTTTGAATGACTGGTCCTCAGTGTTGTGAGAACGATGACTGGTTAAAATTTTTGGTGGTTTCTTGTTCACTCCATAGGCCTACATCATGTGGCAAACCGGTGAGCATGTGGCTCTATTAGTATAGGAGATACCTGAAAACATATCACACTTTTCATCATAGTGCTTTTACCAATGCATAAAATGCATGGAGAAGTCATTTCGAATGACTGGTACTCAGTGTTGTGAGAACGATGACTGGTTAAAATTTTTGGTGGTTTCTTGTTCAGTCCATAGGCCTACATCATGTGGCAAACCGGTGAGCATGTGGCTCTATTAGTATAGGAGATACCTGAAAACATATCACACTTTTCATCATAGTGCTTTTACCAATGCATAAAATGCATGGAGAAGTCATTTTGAATGACTGGTCCTCAGTGTTGTGAGAACGATGACTGGTTAAAATTTTTGGTGGTTTCTTGTTCAGTCCATAGGCCTACATCATGTGGCAAACCGGTGAGCATGTGGCTCTATTAGTATAGGAGATACCTGAAAACATATCACACTTTTCATCATAGTGCTTTTACCAATGCATAAAATGCATGGAGAAGTCATTTCGAATGACTGGTCCTCAGTGTTGTGAGAACGATGACTGGTTAAAATTTTTGGTGGTTTCTTGTTCAGTCCATAGGCCTACATCATGTGGCAAACCGGTGAGCATGTGGCTCTATTAGTATAGGAGATACCTGAAAACATATCACACTTTTCATCATAGTGCTTTTACCAATGCATAAAATGCATGGAGAAGTCATTTTGAATGACTGGTCCTCAGTGTTGTGAGAACGATGACTGGTTAAAATATTTGGTGGTTTCTTGTTCAGTCCATAGGCCTACATCATGTGGCAAACCGGTGAGCATGTGGCTCTATTAGTATAGGAGATACCTGAAAACATATCACACTTTTCATCATAGTGCTTTTACCAATGCATAAAATGCATGGAGAAGTCATTTCGAATGACTGGTCCTCAGTGTTGTGAGAACGATGACTGGTTAAAATTTTTGGTGGTTTCTTGTTCAGTCCATAGGCCTACATCATGTGGCAAACCGGTGAGCATGTGGCTCTATTAGTATAGGAGATACCTGAAAACATATCACACTTTTCATCATAGTGCTTTTACCAATGCATAAAATGCATGGAGAAGTCATTTCGAATGACTGGTCCTCAGTGTTGTGAGAACGATGACTGGTTAAAATTTTTGGTGGTTTCTTGTTCAGTCCATAGGCCTACATCATGTGGCAAACCGGTGAGCATGTGGCTCTATTAGTATAGGAGATACCTGAAAACATATCACAATTTTCATCATAGTGCTTTTACCAATGCATAAAATGCATGGAGAAGTCATTTCGAATGACTGGTCCTCAGTGTTGTGAGAACGATGACTGGTTAAAATTTTTGGTGGTTTCTTGTTCAGTCCATAGGCCTACATCATGTGGCAAACCGGTGAGCATGTGGCTCTATTAGTATAGGAGATACCTGAAAACATATCACACTTTTCAATCATAGTGCTTTTACCAATGCATAAAATGCATGGAGAAGTCATTTCGAATGACTGGTCCTCAGTGTTGTGAGAACGATGACTGGTTAAAATTTTTGGTGGTTTCTTGTTCAGTCCATAGGCCTACATCATGTGGCAAACCGGTGAGCATGTGGCTCTATTAGTATAGGAGATACCTGAAAACATATCACACTTTTCATCATAGTGCTTTTACCAATGCATAAAATGCATGGAGAAGTCATTTCGAATGACTGGTCCTCAGTGTTGTGAGAACGATGACTGGTTAAAATTTTTGGTGGTTTCTTGTTCAGTCCATAGGCCTACATCATGTGGCAAACCGGTGAGCATGTGGCTCTATTAGTATAGGAGATACCTGAAAACATATCACACTTTTCATCATAGTGCTTTTACCAATGCATAAAATGCATGGAGAAGTCATTTCGAATGACTGGTCCTCAGTGTTGTGAGAACGATGACTGGTTAAAATTTTTGGTGGTTTCTTGTTCAGTCCATAGGCCTACATCATGTGGCAAACCGGTGAGCATGTGGCTCTATTAGTATAGGAGATACCTGAAAACATATCACACTTTTCATCATAGTGCTTTTACCAATGCATAAAATGCATGGAGAAGTCATTTCGAATGACTGGTCCTCAGTGTTGTGAGAACGATGACTGGTTAAAATTTTTGGTGGTTTCTTGTTCAGTCCATAGGCCTACATCATGTGGCAAACCGGTGAGCATGTGGCTCTATTAGTATAGGAGATACCTGAAAACATATCACACTTTTCATCATAGTGCTTTTACCAATGCATAAAATGCATGGAGAAGTCATTTCGAATGACTGGTCCTCAGTGTTGTGAGAATGATGACTGGTTAAAATTTTTGGTGGTTTCTTGTTCAGTCCATAGACCTACATCATGTGGCAAACCGGTGAGCATGTGGCTCTATTAGTATAGGAGATACCTGAAAACATATCACACTTTTCGTCATAGTGCTTTTACCAATGCATAAAATGCATGGAGAAGTCATTTCGAATGACTGGTCCTCAGTGTTGTGAGAACGATGACTGGTTAAAATTTCTGGTGGTTTCTTGTTCAGTCCATAGGCCTACATCATGTGGCAAACCGCTGAGCATGTGGCTCTATTAGTATAGGAGATACCTGAAAACATATCACACTTTTCATCATAGTGCTTTTACCAATGCATAAAATGCATGGAGAAGTCATTTCGAATGACTGGTCCTCAGTGTTGTGAGAACGATGACTGGTTAAAATTTTTGGTGGTTTCTTGTTCAGTCCATAGGCCTACATCATGTGGCAAACCGGTGAGCATGTGGCTCTATTAGTATAGGAGATACCTGAAAACATATCACACTTTTCATCATAGTGCTTTTACCAATGCATAAAATGCATGGAGAAGTCATTTCGAATGACTGGTCCTCAGTGTTGTGAGAACGATGACTGGTTAAAATTTTTGGTGGTTTCTTGTTCAGTCCATAGGCCTACATCATGTGGCAAACCGGTGACCATGTGGCTCTATTAGTATAGGAGATACCTGAAAACATCACACTTTTCATCATAGTGCTTTTACCAATGCATAAAATGCATGGAGAAGTCATTTCGAATGACTGGTCCTCAGTGTTGTGAGAACGAGTACTGGTTAAAATTTTTGGTGGTTTCTTGTTCAGTCCATAGGCCTACATCATGTGGCAAACCGGTGAGCATGTGGCTCTATTAGTATAGGAGATACCTGAAAACATATCACACTTTTCATCATAGTGCTTTTACCAATGCATAAAATGCATGGAGAAGTCATTTCGAATGACTGGTCCTCAGTGTTGTGAGAACGATGACTGGTTAAAATTTTTGGTGGTTTCTTGTTCAGTCCATAGGCCTACATCATGTGGCAAACCGGTGAGCATGTGGCTCTATTAGTATAGGAGAAACCTGAAAACATATCACACTTTTCATCATAGTGCTTTTAACAAATGCATAAAATGCATGGAGAAGTCATTTCGAATGACTGGTCCTCAGTGTTGTGAGAACGATGACTGGTTAAAATTTTTGGTGGTTTCTTGTTCAGTCCATAGGCCTACATCATGTGGCAAACCGGTGAGCATGTGGCTCTATTAGTATAGGAGATACCTGAAAACATATCACACTTTTCATCATAGTGCTTTTACCAATGCATAAAATGCATGGAGAAGTCATTTCGAATGACTGGTCCTCAGTGTTGTGAGAACGATGACTGGTTAAAATTTTTGGTGGTTTCTTGTTCAGTCCATAGGCCTACATCATGTGGCAAACCGGTGAGCATGTGGCTCTATTAGTATAGGAGATACCTGAAAACATATCACACTTTTCATCATAGTGCTTTTACCAATGCATAAAATGCATGGAGAAGTCATTTCGAATGACTGTTCCTCAGTGTTGTGAGAACGATGACTGGTTAAAATTTTTGGTGGTTTCTTGTTCAGTCCATAGGCCTACATCATGTGGCAAACCGGTGAGCATGTGGCTCTATTAGTATAGGAGATACCTGAAAACATATCACACTTTTCATCATAGTGCTTTTACCAATGCATAAAATGCATGGAGAAGTCATTTCGAATGACTGGTCCTCAGTGTTGTGAGAACGATGACTGGTTAAAATTTTTGGTGGTTTCTTGTTCAGTCCATAGGCCTACATCATGTGGCAAACCGGTGAGCATGTGGCTCTATTAGTATAGGAGATACCTGAAAACATATCACACTTTTCATCATAGTGCTTTTACCAATGCATAAAATGCATGGAGAAGTCATTTCGAATGACTGGTCCTCAGTGTTGTGAGAACGATGACTGGTTAAAATTTTTGGTGGTTTCTTGTTCAGTCCATAGGCCTACATCATGTGGCAAACCGGTGAGCATGTGGCTCTATTAGTATAGGAGATACCTGAAAACATATCACACTTTTCATCATAGTGCTTTTAACAAATGCATAAAATGCATGGAGAAGTCATTTAGAATGACTGGTCCTCAGTGTTGTGAGAACGATGACTGGTTAAAATTTTTGGTGGTTTCTTGTTCAGTCCATAGGCCTACATCATGTGGCAAACCGGTGAGCATGTGGCTCTATTAGTATAGGAGATACCTGAAAACATATCACACTTTTCATCATAGTGCTTTTACCAATGCATAAAATGCATGGAGAAGTCATTTTGAATGACTGGTCCTCAGTGTTGTGAGAACGATGACTGGTTAAAATTTTTGGTGGTTTCTTGTTCACTCCATAGGCCTACATCATGTGGCAAACCGGTGAGCATGTGGCTCTATTAGTATAGGAGATACCTGAAAACATATCACACTTTTCATCATAGTGCTTTTACCAATGCATAAAATGCATGGAGAAGTCATTTCGAATGACTGGTACTCAGTGTTGTGAGAACGATGACTGGTTAAAATTTTTGGTGGTTTCTTGTTCAGTCCATAGGCCTACATCATGTGGCAAACCGGTGAGCATGTGGCTCTATTAGTATAGGAGATACCTGAAAACATATCACACTTTTCATCATAGTGCTTTTACCAATGCATAAAATGCATGGAGAAGTCATTTTGAATGACTGGTCCTCAGTGTTGTGAGAACGATGACTGGTTAAAATTTTTGGTGGTTTCTTGTTCAGTCCATAGGCCTACATCATGTGGCAAACCGGTGAGCATGTGGCTCTATTAGTATAGGAGATACCTGAAAACATATCACACTTTTCATCATAGTGCTTTTACCAATGCATAAAATGCATGGAGAAGTCATTTCGAATGACTGGTCCTCAGTGTTGTGAGAACGATGACTGGTTAAAATTTTTGGTGGTTTCTTGTTCAGTCCATAGGCCTACATCATGTGGCAAACCGGTGAGCATGTGGCTCTATTAGTATAGGAGATACCTGAAAACATATCACACTTTTCATCATAGTGCTTTTACCAATGCATAAAATGCATGGAGAAGTCATTTCGAATGACTGGTCCTCAGTGTTGTGAGAACGATGACTGGTTAAAATTTTTGGTGGTTTCTTGTTCAGTCCATAGGCCTACATCATGTGGCAAACCGGTGAGCATGTGGCTCTATTAGTATAGGAGATACCTGAAAACATATCACACTTTTCATCATAGTGCTTTTACCAATGCATAAAATGCATGGAGAAGTCATTTCGAATGACTGGTCCTCAGTGTTGTGAGAACGATGACTGGTTAAAATTTTTGGTGGTTTCTTGTTCAGTCCATAGGCCTACATCATGTGGCAAACCGGTGAGCATGTGGCTCTATTAGTATAGGAGAAACCTGAAAACATATCACACTTTTCATCATAGTGCTTTTAACAAATGCATAAAATGCATGGAGAAGTCATTTCGAATGACTGGTCCTCAGTGTTGTGAGAACGATGACTGGTTAAAATTTTTGGTGGTTTCTTGTTCAGTCCATAGGCCTACATCATGTGGCAAACCGGTGAGCATGTGGCTCTATTAGTATAGGAGATACCTGAAAACATATCACACTTTTCATCATAGTGCTTTTACCAATGCATAAAATGCATGGAGAAGTCATTTCGAATGACTGGTCCTCAGTGTTGTGAGAACGATGACTGGTTAAAATTTTTGGTGGTTTCTTGTTCAGTCCATAGGCCTACATCATGTGGCAAACCGGTGAGCACGTGGCTCTATTAGTATAGGAGATACCTGAAAACATATCACACTTTTCATCATAGTGCTTTTACCAATGCATAAAATGCATGGAGAAGTCATTTCGAATGACTGGTCCTCAGTGTTGTGAGAACGATGACTGGTTAAAATTTTTGGTGGTTTCTTGTTCAGTCCATAGGCCTACATCATGTGGCAAACCGGTGAGCATGTGGCTCTATTAGTATAGGAGATACCTGAAAACATATCACACTTTTCATCATAGTGCTTTTAACAAATGCATAAAATGCATGGAGAAGTCATTTCGAATGACTGGTCCTCAGTGTTGTGAGAACGATGACTGGTTAAAATTTTTGGTGGTTTCTTGTTCAGTCCATAGGCCTACATCATGTGGCAAACCGGTGAGCATGTGGCTCTATTAGTATAGGAGATACCTGAAAACATATCACACTTTTCATCATAGTGCTTTTACCAATGCATAAAATGCATGGAGAAGTCATTTTGAATGACTGGTCCTCAGTGTTGTGAGAACGATGACTGGTTAAAATTTTTGGTGGTTTCTTGTTCACTCCATAGGCCTACATTATGTGGCAAACCGGTGAGCATGTGGCTCTATTAGTATAGGAGATACCTGAAAACATATCACAATTTTCATCATAGTGCTTTTACCAATGCATAAAATGCATGGAGAAGTCATTTCGAATGACTGGTACTCAGTGTTGTGAGAACGATGACTGGTTAAAATTTTTGGTGGTTTCTTGTTCAGTCCATAGGCCTACATCATGTGGCAAACCGGTGAGCATGTGGCTCTATTAGTATAGGAGATACCTGAAAACATATCACACTTTTCATCATAGTGCTTTTACCAATGCATAAAATGCATGGAGAAGTCATTTCGAATGACTGGTCCTCAGTGTTGTGAGAACGATGACTGGTTAAAATTTTTGGTGGTTTCTTGTTCAGTCCATAGGCCTACATCATGTGGCAAACCGGTGAGCATGTGGCTCTATTAGTATAGGAGATACCTGAAAACATATCACACTTTTCATCATAGTGCTTTTACCAATGCATAAAATGCATGGAGAAGTCATTTCGAATGACTGGTCCTCAGTGTTGTGAGAACGATGACTGGTTAAAATTTTTGGTGGTTTCTTGTTCAGTCCATAGGCCTACATCATGTGGCAAACCGGTGAGCATGTGGCTCTATTAGTATAGCAGATACCTGAAAACATATCACACTTTTCATCATAGTGCTTTTACCAATGCATAAAATGCATGGAGAAGTCATTTCGAATGACTGGTCCTCAGTGTTGTGAGAACGATGACTGGTTAAAATTTTTGGTGGTTTCTTGTTCAGTCCATAGGCCTACATCATGTGGCAAACCGGTGAGCATGTGGCTCTATTAGTATAGGAGATACCTGAAAACATATCACACTTTTCATCATAGTGCTTTTACCAATGCATAAAATGCATGGAGAAGTCATTTCGAATGACTGGTCCTCAGTGTTGTGAGAACGATGACTGGTTAAAATTTTTGGTGGTTTCTTGTTCAGTCCATAGGCCTACATCATGTGGCAAACCGGTGAGCATGTGGCTCTATTAGTATAGGAGATACCTGAAAACATATCACACTTTTCATCATAGTGCTTTTACCAATGCATAAAATGCATGGAGAAGTCATTTCGAATGACTGGTCCTCAGTGTTGTGAGAATGATGACTGGTTAAAATTTTTGGTGGTTTCTTGTTCAGTCCATAGGCCTACATCATGTGGCAAACCGGTGAGCATGTGGCTCTATTAGTATAGGAGATACCTGAAAACATCACACTTTTCATCATAGTGCTTTTACCAATGCATAAAATGCATGGAGAAGTCATTTCGAATGACTGGTCCTCAGTGTTGTGAGAACGATGACTGGTTAAAATTTTTGGTGGTTTCTTGTTCAGTCCATAGGCCTACATCATGTGGCAAACCGGTGAGCATGTGGCTCTATTAGTATAGGAGAAACCTGAAAACATATCACACTTTTCATCATAGTGCTTTTAACAAATGCATAAAATGCATGGAGAAGTCATTTCGAATGACTGGTCCTCAGTGTTGTGAGAACGATGACTGGTTAAAATTTTTGGTGGTTTCTTGTTCAGTCCATAGGCCTACATCATGTGGCAAACCGGTGAGCATGTGGCTCTATTAGTATAGGAGATACCTGAAAACATATCACACTTTTCATCAGTGCTTTTACCAATGCATAAAATGCATGGAGAAGTCATTTCGAATGACTGGTCCTCAGTGTTGTGAGAACGATGACTGGTTAAAATTTTTGGTGGTTTCTTGTTCAGTCCATAGGCCTACATCATGTGGCAAACCGGTGAGCATGTGGCTCTATTAGTATAGGAGATACCTGAAAACATATCACACTTTTCATCATAGTGCTTTTACCAATGCATAAAATGCATGGAGAA
Source organism: Ranitomeya imitator (assembly GCF_032444005.1). Classification (NCBI taxonomy): domain Eukaryota; kingdom Metazoa; phylum Chordata; class Amphibia; order Anura; family Dendrobatidae; genus Ranitomeya; species Ranitomeya imitator. Next base: position 52,993 of record NW_027194182.1, read on the forward strand.
GTCATTTCGAATGACTGGTCCTCAGTGTTGTGAGAACGATGACTGGTTAAAATTTTTGGTGGTTTCTTGTTCAGTCCATAGGCCTACATCATGTGGCAAACCGGTGAGCATGTGACTCTATTAGTATAGGAGATACCTGAAAACATATCACACTTTTCATCATAGTGCTTTTACCAATGCATAAAATGCATGGAGAAGTCATTTCGAATGACTGTTCCTCAGTGTTGTGAGAACGATGACTGGTTAAAATTTTTGGTGGTTTCTTGTTCAGTCCATAGGCCTACATCATGTGGCAAACCGGTGAGCATGTGGCTCTATTAGTATAGGAGATACCTGAAAACATATCACACTTTTCATCATAGTGCTTTTACCAATGCATAAAATGCATGGAGAAGTCATTTCGAATGACTGGTCCTCAGTGTTGTGAGAACGATGACTGGTTAAAATTTTTGGTGGTTTCTTGTTCAGTCCATAGGCCTACATCATGTGGCAAACCGGTGAGCATGTGGCTCTATTAGTATAGGAGATACCTGAAAACATATCACACTTTTCATCATAGTGCTTTTACCAATGCATAAAATGCATGGAGAAGTCATTTCGAATGACTGGTCCTCAGTGTTGTGAGAACGATGACTGGTTAAAATTTTTGGTGGTTTCTTGTTCAGTCCATAGGCCTACATCATGTGGCAAACCGGTGAGCATGTGGCTCTATTAGTATAGGAGATACCTGAAAACATATCACACTTTTCATCATAGTGCTTTTAACAAATGCATAAAATGCATGGAGAAGTCATTTAGAATGACTGGTCCTCAGTGTTGTGAGAACGATGACTGGTTAAAATTTTTGGTGGTTTCTTGTTCAGTCCATAGGCCTACATCATGTGGCAAACCGGTGAGCATGTGGCTCTATTAGTATAGGAGATACCTGAAAACATATCACACTTTTCATCATAGTGCTTTTACCAATGCATAAAATGCATGGAGAAGTCATTTTGAATGACTGGTCCTCAGTGTTGTGAGAACGATGACTGGTTAAAATTTTTGGTGGTTTCTTGTTCACTCCATAGGCCTACATCATGTGGCAAACCGGTGAGCATGTGGCTCTATTAGTATAGGAGATACCTGAAAACATATCACACTTTTCATCATAGTGCTTTTACCAATGCATAAAATGCATGGAGAAGTCATTTCGAATGACTGGTACTCAGTGTTGTGAGAACGATGACTGGTTAAAATTTTTGGTGGTTTCTTGTTCAGTCCATAGGCCTACATCATGTGGCAAACCGGTGAGCATGTGGCTCTATTAGTATAGGAGATACCTGAAAACATATCACACTTTTCATCATAGTGCTTTTACCAATGCATAAAATGCATGGAGAAGTCATTTTGAATGACTGGTCCTCAGTGTTGTGAGAACGATGACTGGTTAAAATTTTTGGTGGTTTCTTGTTCAGTCCATAGGCCTACATCATGTGGCAAACCGGTGAGCATGTGGCTCTATTAGTATAGGAGATACCTGAAAACATATCACACTTTTCATCATAGTGCTTTTACCAATGCATAAAATGCATGGAGAAGTCATTTCGAATGACTGGTCCTCAGTGTTGTGAGAACGATGACTGGTTAAAATTTTTGGTGGTTTCTTGTTCAGTCCATAGGCCTACATCATGTGGCAAACCGGTGAGCATGTGGCTCTATTAGTATAGGAGATACCTGAAAACATATCACACTTTTCATCATAGTGCTTTTACCAATGCATAAAATGCATGGAGAAGTCATTTCGAATGACTGGTCCTCAGTGTTGTGAGAACGATGACTGGTTAAAATTTTTGGTGGTTTCTTGTTCAGTCCATAGGCCTACATCATGTGGCAAACCGGTGAGCATGTGGCTCTATTAGTATAGGAGAAACCTGAAAACATATCACACTTTTCATCATAGTGCTTTTAACAAATGCATAAAATGCATGGAGAAGTCATTTCGAATGACTGGTCCTCAGTGTTGTGAGAACGATGACTGGTTAAAATTTTTGGTGGTTTCTTGTTCAGTCCATAGGCCTACATCATGTGGCAAACCGGTGAGCATGTGGCTCTATTAGTATAGGAGATACCTGAAAACATATCACACTTTTCATCATAGTGCTTTTACCAATGCATAAAATGCATGGAGAAGTCATTTCGAATGACTGGTCCTCAGTGTTGTGAGAACGATGACTGGTTAAAATTTTTGGTGGTTTCTTGTTCAGTCCATAGGCCTACATCATGTGGCAAACCGGTGAGCACGTGGCTCTATTAGTATAGGAGATACCTGAAAACATATCACACTTTTCATCATAGTGCTTTTACCAATGCATAAAATGCATGGAGAAGTCATTTCGAATGACTGGTCCTCAGTGTTGTGAGAACGATGACTGGTTAAAATTTTTGGTGGTTTCTTGTTCAGTCCATAGGCCTACATCATGTGGCAAACCGGTGAGCATGTGGCTCTATTAGTATAGGAGATACCTGAAAACATATCACACTTTTCATCATAGTGCTTTTAACAAATGCATAAAATGCATGGAGAAGTCATTTCGAATGACTGGTCCTCAGTGTTGTGAGAACGATGACTGGTTAAAATTTTTGGTGGTTTCTTGTTCAGTCCATAGGCCTACATCATGTGGCAAACCGGTGAGCATGTGGCTCTATTAGTATAGGAGATACCTGAAAACATATCACACTTTTCATCATAGTGCTTTTACCAATGCATAAAATGCATGGAGAAGTCATTTTGAATGACTGGTCCTCAGTGTTGTGAGAACGATGACTGGTTAAAATTTTTGGTGGTTTCTTGTTCACTCCATAGGCCTACATTATGTGGCAAACCGGTGAGCATGTGGCTCTATTAGTATAGGAGATACCTGAAAACATATCACAATTTTCATCATAGTGCTTTTACCAATGCATAAAATGCATGGAGAAGTCATTTCGAATGACTGGTACTCAGTGTTGTGAGAACGATGACTGGTTAAAATTTTTGGTGGTTTCTTGTTCAGTCCATAGGCCTACATCATGTGGCAAACCGGTGAGCATGTGGCTCTATTAGTATAGGAGATACCTGAAAACATATCACACTTTTCATCATAGTGCTTTTACCAATGCATAAAATGCATGGAGAAGTCATTTCGAATGACTGGTCCTCAGTGTTGTGAGAACGATGACTGGTTAAAATTTTTGGTGGTTTCTTGTTCAGTCCATAGGCCTACATCATGTGGCAAACCGGTGAGCATGTGGCTCTATTAGTATAGGAGATACCTGAAAACATATCACACTTTTCATCATAGTGCTTTTACCAATGCATAAAATGCATGGAGAAGTCATTTCGAATGACTGGTCCTCAGTGTTGTGAGAACGATGACTGGTTAAAATTTTTGGTGGTTTCTTGTTCAGTCCATAGGCCTACATCATGTGGCAAACCGGTGAGCATGTGGCTCTATTAGTATAGCAGATACCTGAAAACATATCACACTTTTCATCATAGTGCTTTTACCAATGCATAAAATGCATGGAGAAGTCATTTCGAATGACTGGTCCTCAGTGTTGTGAGAACGATGACTGGTTAAAATTTTTGGTGGTTTCTTGTTCAGTCCATAGGCCTACATCATGTGGCAAACCGGTGAGCATGTGGCTCTATTAGTATAGGAGATACCTGAAAACATATCACACTTTTCATCATAGTGCTTTTACCAATGCATAAAATGCATGGAGAAGTCATTTCGAATGACTGGTCCTCAGTGTTGTGAGAACGATGACTGGTTAAAATTTTTGGTGGTTTCTTGTTCAGTCCATAGGCCTACATCATGTGGCAAACCGGTGAGCATGTGGCTCTATTAGTATAGGAGATACCTGAAAACATATCACACTTTTCATCATAGTGCTTTTACCAATGCATAAAATGCATGGAGAAGTCATTTCGAATGACTGGTCCTCAGTGTTGTGAGAATGATGACTGGTTAAAATTTTTGGTGGTTTCTTGTTCAGTCCATAGGCCTACATCATGTGGCAAACCGGTGAGCATGTGGCTCTATTAGTATAGGAGATACCTGAAAACATCACACTTTTCATCATAGTGCTTTTACCAATGCATAAAATGCATGGAGAAGTCATTTCGAATGACTGGTCCTCAGTGTTGTGAGAACGATGACTGGTTAAAATTTTTGGTGGTTTCTTGTTCAGTCCATAGGCCTACATCATGTGGCAAACCGGTGAGCATGTGGCTCTATTAGTATAGGAGATACCTGAAAACATATCACACTTTTCATCATAGTGCTTTTACCAATGCATAAAATGCATGGAGAAGTCATTTCGAATGACTGGTCCTCAGTGTTGTGAGAACGATGACTGGTTAAAATTTTTGGTGGTTTCTTGTTCAGTCCATAGGCCTACATCATGTGGCAAACCGGTGAGCATGTGGCTCTATTAGTATAGGAGAAACCTGAAAACATATCACACTTTTCATCATAGTGCTTTTAACAAATGCATAAAATGCATGGAGAAGTCATTTCGAATGACTGGTCCTCAGTGTTGTGAGAACGATGACTGGTTAAAATTTTTGGTGGTTTCTTGTTCAGTCCATAGGCCTACATCATGTGGCAAACCGGTGAGCATGTGGCTCTATTAGTATAGGAGATACCTGAAAACATATCACACTTTTCATCAGTGCTTTTACCAATGCATAAAATGCATGGAGAAGTCATTTCGAATGACTGGTCCTCAGTGTTGTGAGAACGATGACTGGTTAAAATTTTTGGTGGTTTCTTGTTCAGTCCATAGGCCTACATCATGTGGCAAACCGGTGAGCATGTGGCTCTATTAGTATAGGAGATACCTGAAAACATATCACACTTTTCATCATAGTGCTTTTACCAATGCATAAAATGCATGGAGAAGTCATTTCGAATGACTGGTCCTCAGTGTTGTGAGAACGATGACTGGTTAAAATTTTTGGTGGTTTCTTGTTCAGTCCATAGGCCTACATCATGTGGCAAACCGGTGAGCATGTGACTCTATTAGTATAGGAGATACCTGAAAACATATCACACTTTTCATCATAGTGCTTTTACCAATGCATAAAATGCATGGAGAAGTCATTTCGAATGACTGGTCCTCAGTGTTGTGAGAACGATGACTGGTTAAAATTTTTGGTGGTTTCTTGTTCAGTCCATAGGCCTACATCATGTGGCAAACCGGTGAGCATGTGGCTCTATTAGTATAGGAGATACCTGAAAACATATCACACTTTTCATCATAGTGCTTTTAACAAATGCATAAAATGCATGGAGAAGTCATTTCGAATGACTGGTCCTCAGTGTTGTGAGAACGATGACTGGTTAAAATTTTTGGTGGTTTCTTGTTCAGTCCATAGGCCTACATCATGTGGCAAACCGGTGAGCATGTGGCTCTATTAGTATAGGAGATACCTGAAAACATATCACACTTTTCATCATAGTGCTTTTACCAATGCATAAAATGCATGGAGAAGTCATTTTGAATGACTGGTCCTCAGTGTTGTGAGAACGATGACTGGTTAAAATTTTTGGTGGTTTCTTGTTCACTCCATAGGCCTACATCATGTGGCAAACCGGTGAGCATGTGGCTCTATTAGTATAGGAGATACCTGAAAACATATCACACTTTTCATCATAGTGCTTTTACCAATGCATAAAATGCATGGTGAAGTCATTTCGAATGACTGGTCCTCAGTGTTGTGAGAACGATGACTGGTTAAAATTTTTGGTGGTTTCTTGTTCAGTCCATAGGCCTACATCATGTGGCAAACCGGTGAGCATGTGGCTCTATTAGTATAGGAGATACCTGAAAACATATCACACTTTTCATCATAGTGCTTTTACCAATGCATAAAATGCATGGAGAAGTCATTTCGAATGACTGGTCCTCAGTGTTGTGAGAACGATGACTGGTTAAAATTTTTGGTGGTTTCTTGTTCAGTCCATAGGCCTACATCATGTGGCAAACCGGTGAGCATGTGGCTCTATTAGTATAGGAGATACCTGAAAACATATCACACTTTCCATCATAGTGCTTTTACCAATGCATAAAATGCATGGAGAAGTCATTTCGAATGACTGGTCCTCAGTGTTGTGAGAACGATGACTGGTTAAAATTTTTGGTGGTTTCTTGTTCAGTCCATAGGCCTACATCATGTGGCAAACCGGTGAGCATGTGGCTCTATTAGTATAGGAGATACCTGAAAACATATCACACTTTTCATCATAGTGCTTTTACCAATGCATAAAATGCATGGAGAAGTCATTTCGAATGACTGGTCCTCAGTGTTGTGAGAACGATGACTGGTTAAAATTTTTGGTGGTTTCTTGTTCAGTCCATAGGCCTACATCATGTGGCAAACCGGTGAGCATGTGGCTCTATTAGTATAGGAGATACCTGAAAACATATCACACTTTTCAATCATAGTGCTTTTACCAATGCATAAAATGCATGGAGAAGTCATTTCGAATGACTGGTCCTCAGTGTTGTGAGAACGATGACTGGTTAAAATTTTTGGTGGTTTCTTGTTCAGTCCATAGGCCTACATCATGTGGCAAACCGGTGAGCATGTGGCTCTATTAGTATAGGAGATACCTGAAAACATATCACACTTTTCATCATAGTGCTTTTACCAATGCATAAAATGCATGGAGAAGTCATTTCGAATGACTGGTCCTCAGTGTTGTGAGAACGATGACTGGTTAAAATTTTTGGTGGTTTCTTGTTCAGTCCATAGGCCTACATCATGTGGCAAACCAGTGAGCATGTGGCTCTATTAGTATAGGAGATACCTGAAAACATATCACACTTTTCATCATAGTGCTTTTACCAATGCATAAAATGCATGGAGAAGTCATTTCGAATGACTGGTCCTCAGTGTTGTGAGAACGATGACTGGTTAAAATTTTTGGTGGTTTCTTGTTCAGTCCATAGGCCTACATCATGTGGCAAACCGGTGAGCATGTGGCTCTATTAGTATTGGAGATACCTGAAAACATATCACACTTTTCATCATAGTGCTTTTACCAATGCATAAAATGCATGGAGAAGTCATTTCGAATGACTGGTCCTCAGTGTTGTGAGAACGATGACTGGTTAAAATTTTTGGTGGTTTCTTGTTCAGTCCATAGGCCTACATCATGTGGCAAACCGGTGAGCATGTGGCTCTATTAGTATAGGAGATACCTGAAAACATATCACACTTTTCATCATAGTGCTTTTACCAATGCATAAAATGCATGGAGAAGTCATTTCGAATGACTGGTCCTCAGTGTTGTGAGAACGATGACTGGTTAAAATTTTTGGTGGTTTCTTGTTCAGTCCATAGGCCTACATCATGTGGCAAACCGGTGAGCATGTGGCTCTATTAGTATAGGAGATACCTGAAAACATATCACACTTTTCATCATAGTGCTTTTACCAATGCATAAAATGCATGGAGAAGTCATTTCGAATGACTGGTCCTCAGTGTTGTGAGAACGATGACTGGTTAAAATTTTTGGTGGTTTCTTGTTCAGTCCATAGGCCTACATCATGTGGCAAACCGGTGAGCATGTGGCTCTATTAGTATAGGAGATACCTGAAAACATATCACACTTTTCATCATAGTGCTTTTACCAATGCATAAAATGCATGGAGAAGTCATTTCGAATGACTGGTCCTCAGTGTTGTGAGAACGATGACTGGTTAAAATTTTTGGTGGTTTCTTGTTCAGTCCATAGGCCTACATCATGTGGCAAACCGGTGAGCATGTGGCTCTATTAGTATAGGAGATACCTGAAAACATATCACACTTTTCATCATAGTGCTTTTACCAATGCATAAAATGCATGGAGAAGTCATTTCGAATGACTGGTCCTCAGTGTTGTGAGAACGATGACTGGTTAAAATTTTTGGTGGTTTCTTGTTCAGTCCATAGGCCTACATCATGTGGCAAACCGGTGAGCATGTGGCTCTATTAGTATAGGAGATACCTGAAAACATATCACACTTTTCATCATAGTGCTTTTACCAATGCATAAAATGCATGGAGAAGTCATTTCGAATGACTGGTCCTCAGTGTTGTGAGAACGATGACTGGTTAAAATTTTTGGTGGTTTCTTGTTCAGTCCATAGGCCTACATCATGTGGCAAACCCAGTCCATAGGCCTACATCATGTGGCAAACCGGTGAGCATGTGGCTCTATTAGTATAGGAGATACCTGAAAACATATCACACTTTTCATCATAGTGCTTTTACCAATGCATAAAATGCATGGAGAAGTCATTTCGAATGACTGGTCCTCAGTGTTGTGAGAACGATGACTGGTTAAAATTTTTGGTGGTTTCTTGTTCAGTCCATAGGCCTACATCATGTGGCAAACCGGTGAGCATGTGGCTCTATTAGTATAGGAGATACCTGAAAACATATCACACTTTTCATCATAGTGCTTTTACCAATGCATAAAATGCATGGAGAAGTCATTTCGAATGACTGGTCCTCAGTGTTGTGAGAACGATGACTGGTTAAAATTTTTGGTGGTTTCTTGTTCAGTCCATAGGCCTACATCATGTGGCAAACCGGTGAGCATGTGGCTCTATTAGTATAGGAGATACCTGAAAACATATCACACTTTTCATCATAGTGCTTTTACCAATGCATAAAATGCATGGAGAAGTCATTTCGAATGACTGGTCCTCAGTGTTGTGAGAACGATGACTGGTTAAAATTTTTGGTGGTTTCTTGTTCAGTCCATAGGCCTACATCATGTGGCAAACCGGTGAGCATGTGGCTCTATTAGTATAGGAGATACCTGAAAACATATCACACTTTTCATCATAGTGCTTTTACCAATGCATAAAATGCATGGAGAAGTCATTTCGAATGACTGGTCCTCAGTGTTGTGAGAACGATGACTGGTTAAAATTTTTGGTGGTTTCTTGTTCAGTCCATAGGCCTACATCATGTGGCAAACCGGTGAGCATGTGGCTCTATTAGTATAGGAGATACCTGAAAACATATCACACTTTTCATCATAGTGCTTTTACCAATGCATAAAATGCATGGAGAAGTCATTTCGAATGACTGGTCCTCAGTGTTGTGAGAACGATGACTGGTTAAAATTTTTGGTGGTTTCTTGTTCAGTCCATAGGCCTACATCATGTGGCAAACCGGTGAGCATGTGGCTCTATTAGTATAGGAGATACCTGAAAACATATCACACTTTTCATCATAGTGCTTTTACCAATGCATAAAATGCATGGAGAAGTCATTTCGAATGACTGGTCCTCAGTGTTGTGAGAACGATGACTGGTTAAAATTTTTGGTGGTTTCTTGTTCAGTCCATAGGCCTACATCATGTGGCAAACCGGTGAGCATGTGGCTCTATTAGTATAGGAGATACCTGAAAACATATCACACTTTTCATCATAGTGCTTTTACCAATGCATAAAATGCATGGAGAAGTCATTTCGAATGACTGGTCCTCAGTGTTGTGAGAACGATGACTGGTTAAAATTTTTGGTGGTTTCTTGTTCAGTCCATAGGCCTACATCATGTGGCAAACCGGTGAGCATGTGGCTCTATTAGTATAGGAGATACCTGAAAACATATCACACTTTTCATCATAGTGCTTTTACCAATGCATAAAATGCATGGAGAAGTCATTTCGAATGACTGGTCCTCAGTGTTGTGAGAACGATGACTGGTTAAAATTTTTGGTGGTTTCTTGTTCAGTCCATAGGCCTACATCATGTGGCAAACCGGTGAGCATGTGGCTCTATTAGTATAGGAGATACCTGAAAACATATCACACTTTTCATCATAGTGCTTTTACCAATGCATAAAATGCATGGAGAAGTCATTTCGAATGACTGGTCCTCAGTGTTGTGAGAACGATGACTGGTTAAAATTTTTGGTGGTTTCTTGTTCAGTCCATAGGCCTACATCATGTGGCAAACCGGTGAGCATGTGGCTCTATTAGTATAGGAGATACCTGAAAACATATCACACTTTTCATCATAGTGCTTTTACCAATGCATAAAATGCATGGAGAAGTCATTTCGAATGACTGGTCCTCAGTGTTGTGAGAACGATGACTGGTTAAAATTTTTGGTGGTTTCTTGTTCAGTCCATAGGCCTACATCATGTGGCAAACCGGTGAGCATGTGGCTCTATTAGTATAGGAGATACCTGAAAACATATCACACTTTTCATCATAGTGCTTTTACCAATGCATAAAATGCATGGAGAAGTCATTTCGAATGACTGGTCCTCAGTGTTGTGAGAACGATGACTGGTTAAAATTTTTGGTGGTTTCTTGTTCAGTCCATAGGCCTACATCATGTGGCAAACCGGTGAGCATGTGGCTCTATTAGTATAGGAGATACCTGAAAACATATCACACTTTTCATCATAGTGCTTTTACCAATGCATAAAATGCATGGAGAAGTCATTTCGAATGACTGGTCCTCAGTGTTGTGAGAACGATGACTGGTTAAAATTTTTGGTGGTTTCTTGTTCAGTCCATAGGCCTACATCATGTGGCAAACCGGTGAGCATGTGGCTCTATTAGTATAGGAGATACCTGAAAACATATCACACTTTTCATCATAGTGCTTTTACCAATGCATAAAATGCATGGAGAAGTCATTTCGAATGACTGGTCCTCAGTGTTGTGAGAACGATGACTGGTTAAAATTTTTGGTGGTTTCTTGTTCAGTCCATAGGCCTACATCATGTGGCAAACCGGTGAGCATGTGGCTCTATTAGTATAGGAGATACCTGAAAACATATCACACTTTTCATCATAGTGCTTTTACCAATGCATAAAATGCATGGAGAAGTCATTTCGAATGACTGGTCCTCAGTGTTGTGAGAACGATGACTGGTTAAAATTTTTGGTGGTTTCTTGTTCAGTCCATAGGCCTACATCATGTGGCAAACCGGTGAGCATGTGGCTCTATTAGTATAGGAGATACCTGAAAACATATCACACTTTTCATCATAGTGCTTTTACCAATGCATAAAATGCATGGAGAAGTCATTTCGAATGACTGGTCCTCAGTGTTGTGAGAACGATGACTGGTTAAAATTTTTGGTGGTTTCTTGTTCAGTCCATAGGCCTACATCATGTGGCAAACCGGTGAGCATGTGGCTCTATTAGTATAGGAGATACCTGAAAACATATCACACTTTTCATCATAGTGCTTTTACCAATGCATAAAATGCATGGAGAAGTCATTTCGAATGACTGGTCCTCAGTGTTGTGAGAACGATGACTGGTTAAAATTTTTGGTGGTTTCTTGTTCAGTCCATAGGCCTACATCATGTGGCAAACCGGTGAGCATGTGGCTCTATTAGTATAGGAGATACCTGAAAACATATCACACTTTTCATCATAGTGCTTTTACCAATGCATAAAATGCATGGAGAAGTCATTTCGAATGACTGGTCCTCAGTGTTGTGAGAACGATGACTGGTTAAAATTTTTGGTGGTTTCTTGTTCAGTCCATAGGCCTACATCATGTGGCAAACCGGTGAGCATGTGGCTCTATTAGTATAGGAGATACCTGAAAACATATCACACTTTTCATCATAGTGCTTTTACCAATGCATAAAATGCATGGAGAAGTCATTTCGAATGACTGGTCCTCAGTGTTGTGAGAACGATGACTGGTTAAAATTTTTGGTGGTTTCTTGTTCAGTCCATAGGCCTACATCATGTGGCAAACCGGTGAGCATGTGGCTCTATTAGTATAGGAGATACCTGAAAACATATCACACTTTTCATCATAGTGCTTTTACCAATGCATAAAATGCATGGAGAAGTCATTTCGAATGACTGGTCCTCAGTGTTGTGAGAACGATGACTGGTTAAAATTTTTGGTGGTTTCTTGTTCAGTCCATAGGCCTACATCATGTGGCAAACCGGTGAGCATGTGGCTCTATTAGTATAGGAGATACCTGAAAACATATCACACTTTTCATCATAGTGCTTTTACCAATGCATAAAATGCATGGAGAAGTCATTTCGAATGACTGGTCCTCAGTGTTGTGAGAACGATGACTGGTTAAAATTTTTGGTGGTTTCTTGTTCAGTCCATAGGCCTACATCATGTGGCAAACCGGTGAGCATGTGGCTCTATTAGTATAGGAGATACCTGAAAACATATCACACTTTTCATCATAGTGCTTTTACCAATGCATAAAATGCATGGAGAAGTCATTTCGAATGACTGGTCCTCAGTGTTGTGAGAACGATGACTGGTTAAAATTTTTGGTGGTTTCTTGTTCAGTCCATAGGCCTACATCATGTGGCAAACCGGTGAGCATGTGGCTCTATTAGTATAGGAGATACCTGAAAACATATCACACTTTTCATCATAGTGCTTTTACCAATGCATAAAATGCATGGAGAAGTCATTTCGAATGACTGGTCCTCAGTGTTGTGAGAACGATGACTGGTTAAAATTTTTGGTGGTTTCTTGTTCAGTCCATAGGCCTACATCATGTGGCAAACCGGTGAGCATGTGGCTCTATTAGTATAGGAGATACCTGAAAACATATCACACTTTTCATCATAGTGCTTTTACCAATGCATAAAATGCATGGAGAAGTCATTTCGAATGACTGGTCCTCAGTGTTGTGAGAACGATGACTGGTTAAAATTTTTGGTGGTTTCTTGTTCAGTCCATAGGCCTACATCATGTGGCAAACCGGTGAGCATGTGGCTCTATTAGTATAGGAGATACCTGAAAACATATCACACTTTTCATCATAGTGCTTTTACCAATGCATAAAATGCATGGAGAAGTCATTTCGAATGACTGGTCCTCAGTGTTGTGAGAACGATGACTGGTTAAAATTTTTGGTGGTTTCTTGTTCAGTCCATAGGCCTACATCATGTGGCAAACCGGTGAGCATGTGGCTCTATTAGTATAGGAGATACCTGAAAACATATCACACTTTTCATCATAGTGCTTTTACCAATGCATAAAATGCATGGAGAAGTCATTTCGAATGACTGGTCCTCAGTGTTGTGAGAACGATGACTGGTTAAAATTTTTGGTGGTTTCTTGTTCAGTCCATAGGCCTACATCATGTGGCAAACCGGTGAGCATGTGGCTCTATTAGTATAGGAGATACCTGAAAACATATCACACTTTTCATCATAGTGCTTTTACCAATGCATAAAATGCATGGAGAAGTCATTTCGAATGACTGGTCCTCAGTGTTGTGAGAACGATGACTGGTTAAAATTTTTGGTGGTTTCTTGTTCAGTCCATAGGCCTACATCATGTGGCAAACCGGTGAGCATGTGGCTCTATTAGTATAGGAGATACCTGAAAACATATCACACTTTTCATCATAGTGCTTTTACCAATGCATAAAATGCATGGAGAAGTCATTTCGAATGACTGGTCCTCAGTGTTGTGAGAACGATGACTGGTTAAAATTTTTGGTGGTTTCTTGTTCAGTCCATAGGCCTACATCATGTGGCAAACCGGTGAGCATGTGGCTCTATTAGTATAGGAGATACCTGAAAACATATCACACTTTTCAATCATAGTGCTTTTACCAATGCATAAAATGCATGGAGAAGTCATTTCGAATGACTGGTCCTCAGTGTTGTGAGAACGATGACTGGTTAAAATTTTTGGTGGTTTCTTGTTCAGTCCATAGGCCTACATCATGTGGCAAACCGGTGAGCATGTGGCTCTATTAGTATAGGAGATACCTGAAAACATATCACACTTTTCATCATAGTGCTTTTACCAATGCATAAAATGCATGGAGAAGTCATTTCGAATGACTGGTCCTCAGTGTTGTGAGAACGATGACTGGTTAAAATTTTTGGTGGTTTCTTGTTCAGTCCATAGGCCTACATCATGTGGCAAACCGGTGAGCATGTGGCTCTATTAGTATAGGAGATACCTGAAAACATATCACACTTTTCATCATAGTGCTTTTACCAATGCATAAAATGCATGGAGAAGTCATTTCGAATGACTGGTCCTCAGTGTTGTGAGAACGATGACTGGTTAAAATTTTTGGTGGTTTCTTGTTCAGTCCATAGGCCTACATCATGTGGCAAACCGGTGAGCATGTGGCTCTATTAGTATAGGAGATACCTGAAAACATATCACACTTTTCATCATAGTGCTTTTACCAATGCATAAAATGCATGAAGTCATTTCGAATGACTGGTCCTCAGTGTTGAGAACGATGACTGGTTAAAATTTTTGGTGGTTTCTTGTTCAGTCCATAGGCCTACATCATGTGGCAAACCGGTGAGCATGTGGCTCTATTAGTATAGGAGATACCTGAAAACATATCACACTTTTCATCATAGTGCTTTTACCAATGCATAAAATGCATGGAGAAGTCATTTCGAATGACTGGTCCTCAGTGTTGTGAGAACGATGACTGGTTAAAATTTTTGGTGGTTTCTTGTTCAGTCCATAGGCCTACATCATGTGGCAAACCGGTGAGCATGTGGCTCTATTAGTATAGGAGATACCTGAAAACATCACACTTTTCATCATAGTGCTTTTACCAATGCATAAAATGCATGGAGAAGTCATTTCGAATGACTGGTCCTCAGTGTTGTGAGAACGATGACTGGTTAAAATTTTTGGTGGTTTCTTGTTCAGTCCATAGGCCTACATCATGTGGCAAACCGGTGAGCATGTGGCTCTATTAGTATAGGAGATACCTGAAAACATATCACACTTTTCAATCATAGTGCTTTTACCAATGCATAAAATGCATGGAGAAGTCATTTCGAATGACTGGTCCTCAGTGTTGTGAGAACGATGACTGGTTAAAATTCTTGGTGGTTTCTTGTTCAGTCCATAGGCCTACATCATGTGGCAAACCGGTGAGCATGTGGCTCTATTAGTATAGGAGATACCTGAAAACATATCACACTTTTCATCATAGTGCTTTTACCAATGCATAAAATGCATGGAGAAGTCATTTCGAATGACTGGTCCTCAGTGTTGTGAGAACGATGACTGGTTAAAATTTTTGGTGGGTACTTGTTCAGTCCATAGGCCTACATCATGTGGCAAACCGGTGAGCATGTGGCTCTATTAGTATAGGAGATACCTGAAAACATATCACACTTTTCATCATAGTGCTTTTACCAATGAATAAAATGCATGGAGAAGTCATTTCGAATGACTGGTCCTCAGTGTTGTGAGAACGATGACTGGTTAAAATTTTTGGTGGTTTCTTGTTCAGTCCATAGGCCTACATCATGTGGCAAACCGGTGAGCATGTGGCTCTATTAGTATAGGAGATACCTGAAAACATATCACACTTTTCATCATAGTGCTTTTACCAATGCATAAAATGCATGGAGAAGTCATTTCGAATGACTGGTCCTCAGTGTTGTGAGAACGATGACTGGTTAAAATTTTTGGTGGTTTCTTGTTCAGTCCATAGGCCTACATCATGTGGCAAACCGGTGAGCATGTGGCTCTATTAGTATAGGAGATACCTGAAAACATATCACACTTTTCATCATAGTGCTTTTACCAATGCATAAAATGCATGGAGAAGTCATTTCGAATGACTGGTCCTCAGTGTTGTGAGAACGATGACTGGTTAAAATTTTTGGTGGTTTCTTGTTCAGTCCATAGGCCTACATCATGTGGCAAACCGGTGAGCATGTGGCTCTATTAGTATAGGAGATACCTGAAAACATATCACACTTTTCATCATAGTGCTTTTACCAATGCATAAAATGCATGGAGAAGTCATTTCGAATGACTGGTCCTCAGTGTTGTGAGAACGATGACTGGTTAAAATTTTTGGTGGTTTCTTGTTCAGTCCATAGGCCTACATCATGTGGCAAACCGGTGAGCATGTGGCTCTATTAGTATAGGAGATACCTGAAAACATATCACACTTTTCATCATAGTGCTTTTACCAATGCATAAAATGCATGGAGAAGTCATTTCGAATGACTGGTCCTCAGTGTTGTGAGAACGATGACTGGTTAAAATTTTTGGTGGTTTCTTGTTCAGTCCATAGGCCTACATCATGTGGCAAACCGGTGAGCATGTGGCTCTATTAGTATAGGAGATACCTGAAAACATATCACACTTTTCATCATAGTGCTTTTACCAATGCATAAAATGCATGGAGAAGTCATTTCGAATGACTGGTCCTCAGTGTTGTGAGAACGATGACTGGTTAAAATTTTTGGTGGTTTCTTGTTCAGTCCATAGGCCTACATCATGTGGCAAACCGGTGAGCATGTGGCTCTATTAGTATAGGAGATACCTGAAAACATATCACACTTTTCATCATAGTGCTTTTACCAATGCATAAAATGCATGGAGAAGTCATTTCGAATGACTGGTCCTCAGTGTTGTGAGAACGATGACTGGTTAAAATTTTTGGTGGTTTCTTGTTCAGTCCATAGGCCTACATCATGTGGCAAACCGGTGAGCATGTGGCTCTATTAGTATAGGAGATACCTGAAAACATATCACACTTTTCATCATAGTGCTTTTACCAATGCATAAAATGCATGGAGAAGTCATTTCGAATGACTGGTCCTCAGTGTTGTGAGAACGATGACTGGTTAAAATTTTTGGTGGTTTCTTGTTCAGTCCATAGGCCTACATCATGTGGCAAACCGGTGAGCATGTGGCTCTATTAGTATAGGAGATACCTGAAAACATATCACACTTTTCATCATAGTGCTTTTACCAATGCATAAAATGCATGGAGAAGTCATTTCGAATGACTGGTCCTCAGTGTTGTGAGAACGATGACTGGTTAAAATTTTTGGTGGTTTCTTGTTCAGTCCATAGGCCTACATCATGTCCCAAACCGGTGAGCATGTGGCTCTATTAGTATAGGAGATACCTGAAAACATGTCACACTTTTCATCATAGTGCTTTTACCAATGCATAAAATGCATGGAGAAGTCATTTCGAATGACTGGTCCTCAGTGTTGTGAGAACGATGACTGGTTAAAATTTTTGGTGGTTTCTTGTTCAGTCCATAGGCCTACATCATGTGGCAAACCGGTGAGCATGTGGCTCTATTAGTATAGGAGATAACTGAAAACATATCACACTTTTCATCATAGTGCTTTTACCAATGCATAAAATGCATGGAGAAGTCATTTCGAGTGACTGGTCCTCAGTGTTGTGAGAACGATGACTGGTTAAAATTTTTGGTGGTTTCTTGTTCAGTCCATAGGCCTACATCATGTGGCAAACCGGTGAGCATGTGGCTCTATTAGTATAGGAGATACTTGAAAACATATCACACTTTTCATCATAGTGCTTTTAACAAATGCATAAAATGCATGGAGAAGTCATTTCGAATGACTGGTCCTCAGTGTTGTGAAAACGATGACTGGTTAAAATTTTTGGTGGTTTCTTGTTCAGTCCATAGGCCTACATCATGTGGCAAACCGGTGAGCATGTGGCTCTATTAGTATAGGAGATACCTGAAAACATATCACACTTTTCATCATAGTGCTTTTACCAATGCATAAAATGCATGGAGAAGTCATTTCGAATGACTGGTCCTCAGTGTTGTGAGAACGATGACTGGTTAAAATTTTTGGTGGTTTCTTGTTCAGTCCATAGGCCTACATCATGTGGCAAACCAGTGAGCATGTGGCTCTATTAGTATAGGAGATACCTGAAAACATATCACACTTTTCATCATAGTGCTTTTACCAATGCATAAAATGCATGGAGAAGTCATTTCGAATGACTGGTCCTCAGTGTTGTGAGAACGATGACTGGTTAAAATTTTTGGTGGTTTCTTGTTCAGTCCATAGGCCTACATCATGTGGCAAACCGGTGAGCATGTGGCTCTATTAGTATAGGAGATACCTGAAAACATATCACACTTTTCATCATAGTGCTTTTACCAATGCATAAAATGCATGGAGAAGTCATTTCGAATGACTGGTCCTCAGTGTTGTGAGAACGATGACTGGTTAAAATTTTTGGTGGTTTCTTGTTCACTCCATAGGCCTACATCATGTGGCAAACCGGTGAGCATGTGGCTCTATTAGTATAGGAGATACCTGAAAACATATCACACTTTTCATCATAGTGCTTTTACCAATGCATAAAATGCATGGAGAAGTCATTTCGAATGAGTGGTCCTCAGTGTTGTGAGAACGATGACTGGTTAAAATTTTTGGTGGTTTCTTGTTCAGTCCATAGGCCTACATCATGTGTCAAACCGGTGAGCATGTGGCTCTATTAGTATAGGAGATACCTGAAAACATATCACAATTTTCATCATAGTGCTTTTACCAATGCATAAAATGCATGGAGAAGTCATTTAGAATGACTGGTCCTCAGTGTTGTGAGAACGATGACTGGTTAAAATTTTTGGTGGTTTCTTGTTCAGTCCATAGGCCTACATCATGTGGCAAACCGGTGAGCATGTGGCTCTATTAGTATAGGAGATACCTGAAAACATATCACACTTTTCAATCATAGTGCTTTTACCAATGCATAAAATGCATGGAGAAGTCATTTCGAATGACTGGTCCTCAGTGTTGTGAGAACGATGACTGGTTAAAATTTTTGGTGGTTTCTTGTTCAGTCCATAGGCCTACATCATGTGGCAAACCGGTGAGCATGTGGCTCTATTAGTATAGGAGATACCTGAAAACATATCACACTTTTCATCATAGTGCTTTTACCAATGCATAAAATGCATGGAGAAGTCATTTAGAATGACTGGTCCTCAGTGTTGTGAGAACGATGACTGGTTAAAATTTTTGGTGGTTTCTTGTTCAGTCCATAGGCCTACATCATGTGGCAAACCGGTGAGCATGTGGCTCTATTAGTATAGGAGATACCTGAAAACATATCACACTTTTCATCATAGTGCTTTTACCAATGCATAAAATGCATGGAGAAGTCATTTCGAATGACTGGTCCTCAGTGTTGTGAGAACGATGACTGGTTAAAATTTTTGGTGGTTTCTTGTTCAGTCCATAGGCCTACATCATGTGGCAAACCGGTGAGCATGTGGCTCTATTAGTATAGGAGATACCTGAAAACATCACACTTTTCATCATAGTGCTTTTACCAATGCATAAAATGCATGGAGAAGTCATTTCGAATGACTGGTCCTCAGTGTTGTGAGAACGATGACTGGATAAAATTTTTGGTGGTTTCTTGTTCACTCCATAGGCCTACATCATGTGGCAAACCGGTGAGCATGTGGCTCTATTAGTATAGGAGATACCTGAAAACATATCACACTTTTCATCATAGTGCTTTTACCAATGCATAAAATGCATGGAGAAGTCATTTCGAATGACTGGTCCTCAGTGTTGTGAGAACGATGACTGGTTAAAATTTTTGGTGGTTTCTTGTTCAGTCCATAGGCCTACATCATGTGGCAAACCGGTGAGCATGTGGCTCTATTAGTATAGGAGATACCTGAAAACATATCACACTTTTCATCATAGTGCTTTTAGTCCATAGGCCTACATCATGTGGCAAACCGGTGAGCATGTGGCTCTATTAGTATAGGAGATACCTGAAAACATATCACACTTTTCATCATAGTGCTTTTACCAATGCATAAAATGCATGGAGAAGTCATTTCGAATGACTGGTCCTCAGTGTTGTGAGAACGATGACTGGTTAAAATTTTTGGTGGTTTCTTGTTCAGTCCATAGGCCTACATCATGTGGCAAACCGGTGAGCATGTGGCTCTATTAGTATAGGAGATACCTGAAAACATATCACACTTTTCATCATAGTGCTTTTACCAATGCATAAAATGCATGGAGAAGTCATTTCGAATGACTGGTCCTCAGTGTTGTGAGAACGATGACTGGTTAAAATTTTTGGTGGTTTCTTGTTCAGTCCATAGGCCTACATCATGTGGCAAACCGGTGAGCATGTGGCTCTATTAGTATAGGAGAAACCTGAAAACATATCACACTTTTCATCATAGTGCTTTTAACAAATGCATAAAATGCATGGAGAAGTCATTTCGAATGACTGGTCCTCAGTGTTGTGAGAACGATGACTGGTTAAAATTTTTGGTGGTTTCTTGTTCAGTCCATAGGCCTACATCATGTGGCAAACCGGTGAGCATGTGGCTCTATTAGTATAGGAGATACCTGAAAACATATCACACTTTTCATCATAGTGCTTTTACCAATGCATAAAATGCATGGAGAAGTCATTTCGAATGACTGGTCCTCAGTGTTGTGAGAACGATGACTGGTTAAAATTTTTGGTGGTTTCTTGTTCAGTCCATAGGCCTACATCATGTGGCAAACCGGTGAGCATGTGGCTCTATTAGTATAGGAGATACCTGAAAACATATCACACTTTTCATCATAGTGCTTTTACCAATGCATAAAATGCATGGAGAAGTCATTTCGAATGACTGGTCCTCAGTGTTGTGAGAACGATGACTGGTTAAAATTTTTGGTGGTTTCTTGTTCAGTCCATAGGCCTACATCATGTGGCAAACCGGTGAGCATGTGGCTCTATTAGTATAGGAGATACCTGAAAACATATCACACTTTTCATCATAGTGCTTTTACCAATGCATAAAATGCATGGAGAAGTCATTTCGAATGACTGGTCCTCAGTGTTGTGAGAACGATGACTGGTTAAAATTTTTGGTGGTTTCTTGTTCAGTCCATAGGCCTACATCATGTGGCAAACCGGTGAGCATGTGGCTCTATTAGTATAGGAGATACCTGAAAACATATCACACTTTTCATCATAGTGCTTTTACCAATGCATAAAATGCATGGAGAAGTCATTTCGAATGACTAGTCCTCAGTGTTGTGAGAACGATGACTGGTTAAAATTTTTGGTGGTTTCTTGTTCAGTCCATAGGCCTACATCATGTGGCAAACCGGTGAGCATGTGGCTCTATTAGTATAGGAGATACCTGAAAACATATCACACTTTTCATCATAGTGCTTTTAACAAATGCATAAAATGCATGGAGAAGTCATTTCGAATGACTGGTCCTCAGTGTTGTGAGAACGATGACTGGTTAAAATTTTTGGTGGTTTCTTGTTCAGTCCATAGGCCTACATCATGTGGCAAACCGGTGAGCATGTGGCTCTATTAGTATAGGAGATACCTGAAAACATATCACACTTTTCATCATAGTGCTTTTACCAATGCATAAAATGCATGGAGAAGTCATTTTGAATGACTGGTCCTCAGTGTTGTGAGAACGATGACTGGTTAAAATTTTTGGTGGTTTCTTGTTCACTCCATAGGCCTACATCATGTGGCAAACCGGTGAGCATGTGGCTCTATTAGTATAGGAGATACCTGAAAACATATCACAATTTTCATCATAGTGCTTTTACCAATGCATAAAATGCATGGAGAAGTCATTTCGAATGACTGGTACTCAGTGTTGTGAGAACGATGACTGGTTAAAATTTTTGGTGGTTTCTTGTTCAGTCCATAGGCCTACATCATGTGGCAAACCGGTGAGCATGTGGCTCTATTAGTATAGGAGATACCTGAAAACATATCACACTTTTCATCATAGTGCTTTTACCAATGCATAAAATGCATGGAGAAGTCATTTCGAATGACTGGTCCTCAGTGTTGTGAGAACGATGACTGGTTAAAATTTTTGGTGGTTTCTTGTTCAGTCCATAGGCCTACATCATGTGGCAAACCGGTGAGCATGTGGCTCTATTAGTATAGGAGATACCTGAAAACATATCACACTTTTCATCATAGTGCTTTTACCAATGCATAAAATGCATGGAGAAGTCATTTCGAATGACTGGTCCTCAGTGTTGTGAGAACGTTGACTGGTTAAAATTTTTGGTGGTTTCTTGTTCACTCCATAGGCCTACATCATGTGGCAAACCGGTGAGCATGTGGCTCTATTAGTATAGGAGATACCTGAAAACATATCACAATTTTCATCATAGTGCTTTTACCAATGCATAAAATGCATGGAGAAGTCATTTCGAATGACTGGTACTCAGTGTTGTGAGAACGATGACTGGTTAAAATTTTTGGTGGTTTCTTGTTCAGTCCATAGGCCTACATCATGTGGCAAACCGGTGAGCATGTGGCTCTATTAGTATAGGAGATACCTGAAAACATATCACACTTTTCATCATAGTGCTTTTACCAATGCATAAAATGCATGGAGAAGTCATTTCGAATGACTGGTCCTCAGTGTTGTGAGAACGATGACTGGTTAAAATTTTTGGTGGTTTCTTGTTCAGTCCATAGGCCTACATCATGTGGCAAACCGGTGAGCATGTGGCTCTATTAGTATAGGAGATACCTGAAAACATATCACACTTTTCATCATAGTGCTTTTACCAATGCATAAAATGCATGGAGAAGTCATTTCGAATGACTGGTCCTCAGTGTTGTGAGAACGTTGACTGGTTAAAATTTTTGGTGGTTTCTTGTTCAGTCCATAGGCCTACATCATGTGGCAAACCGGTGAGCATGTGGCTCTATTAGTATAGGAGATACCTGAAAACATATCACACTTTTCATCATAGTGCTTTTACCAATGCATAAAATG
The DNA here is from genome assembly GCF_032444005.1 of Ranitomeya imitator. Classification (NCBI taxonomy): domain Eukaryota; kingdom Metazoa; phylum Chordata; class Amphibia; order Anura; family Dendrobatidae; genus Ranitomeya; species Ranitomeya imitator. The sequence continues at coordinate 75,572 of NW_027194182.1, forward strand.
CATGGAGAAGTCATTTCGAATGACTGGTCCTCAGTGTTGTGAGAACGATGACTGGTTAAAATTTTTGGTGGTTTCTTGTTCAGTCCATAGGCCTACATCATGTGGCAAACCGGTGAGCATGTGGCTCTATTAGTATAGGAGATACCTGAAAACATATCACACTTTTCATCATAGTGCTTTTACAAATGCATAAAATGCATGGAGAAGTCATTTCGAATAACTGGTCCTCAGTGTTGTGAGAACGATGACTGGTTAAAATTTTTGGTGGTCTCTTGTTCAGTCCATAGGCCTACATCATGTGGCAAACCGGTGAGCATGTGGCTCTATTAGTATAGGAGATACCTGAAAACATATCACACTTTTCATCATAGTGCTTTTACCAATGCATAAAATGCATGGAGAAGTCATTTTGAATGACTGGTCCTCAGTGTTGTGAGAACGATGACTGGTTAAAATTTTTGGTGGTTTCTTGTTCACTCCATAGGCCTACATCATGTGGCAAACCGGTGAGCATGTGGCTCTATTAGTATAAGAGATACCTGAAAACATATCACAATTTTCATCATAGTGCTTTTACCAATGCATAAAATGCATGGAGAAGTCATTTCGAATGACTGGTACTCAGTGTTGTGAGAACGATGACTGGTTAAAATTTTTGGTGGTTTCTTGTTCAGTCCATAGGCCTACATCATGTGGCAAACCGGTGAGCATGTGGCTCTATTAGTATAGGAGATACCTGAAAACATATCACACTTTTCATCATAGTGCTTTTACCAATGCATAAAATGCATGGAGAAGTCATTTCGAATGACTGGTCCTCAGTGTTGTGAGAACGATGACTGGTTAAAATTTTTGGTGGTTTCTTGTTCAGTCCATAGGCCTACATCATGTGGCAAACCGGTGAGCATGTGGCTCTATTAGTATAGGAGATACCTGAAAACATATCACACTTTTCATCATAGTGCTTTTACCAATGCATAAAATGCATGGAGAAGTCATTTCGAATGACTGGTCCTCAGTGTTGTGAGAACGTTGACTGGTTAAAATTTTTGGTGGTTTCTTGTTCAGTCCATAGGCCTACATCATGTGGCAAACCGGTGAGCATGTGGCTCTATTAGTATAGGAGATACCTGAAAACATATCACACTTTTCATCATAGTGCTTTTACCAATGCATAAAATGCATGGAGAAGTCATTTCGAATGACTGGTCCTCAGTGTTGTGAGAACGATGACTGGTTAAAATTTTTGGTGGTTTCTTGTTCAGTCCATAGGCCTACATCATGTGGCAAACCGGTGAGCATGTGGCTCTATTAGTATAGGAGATACCTGAAAACATATCACACTTTTCATCATAGTGCTTTTACCAATGCATAAAATGCATGGAGAAGTCATTTCGAATGACTGGTCCTCAGTGTTGTGAGAACGATGACTGGTTAAAAATTTTGGTGGTTTCTTGTTCAGTCCATAGGCCTACATCATGTGGCAAACCGGTGAGCATGTGGCTCTATTAGTATAGGAGATACCTGAAAACATATCACACTTTTCATCATAGTGCTTTTACCAATGCATAAAATGCATGGAGAAGTAATTTCGAATGACTGGTCCTCAGTGTTGTGAGAACGATGACTGGTTAAAATTTTTGGTGGTTTCTTGTTCAGTCCATAGGCCTACATCATGTGGCAAACCGGTGAGCATGTGGCTCTATTAGTATAGGAGATACCTGAAAACATATCACACTTTTCATCATAGTGCTTTTACCAATGCATAAAATGCATGGAGAAGTCATTTCGAATGACTGGTCCTCAGTGTTGTGAGAACGATGACTGGTTAAAATTTTTGGTGGTTTCTTGTTCAGTCCATAGGCCTACATCATGTGGCAAACCGGTGAGCATGTGGCTCTATTAGTATAGGAGATACCTGAAAACATCATACTTTTCATCATAGTGCTTTTACCAATGCATAAAATGCATGGAGAAGTCATTTCGAATGACTGGTCCTCAGTGTTGTGAGAACGATGACTGGTTAAAATTTTTGGTGGTTTCTTGTTCAGTCCATAGGCCTACATCATGTGGCAAACCGGTGAGCATGTGGCTCTATTAGTATAGGAGATACCTGAAAACATATCACACTTTTCATCATAGTGCTTTTACCAATGCATAAAATGCATGGAGAAGTCATTTCGAATGACTGGTCCTCAGTGTTGTGAGAACGATGACTGGTTAAAATTTTTGGTGGTTTCTTGTTCAGTCCATAGGCCTACATCATGTGGCAAACCGGTGAGCATGTGGCTCTATTAGTATAGGAGAAACCTGAAAACATATCACACTTTTCATCATAGTGCTTTTAACAAATGCATAAAATGCATGGAGAAGTCATTTCGAATGACTGGTCCTCTGTGTTGTGAGAACGATGACTGGTTAAAATTTTTGGTGGTTTCTTGTTCAGTCCATAGGCCTACATCATGTGGCAAACCGGTGAGCATGTGGCTCTATTAGTATAGGAGATACCTGAAAACATATCACACTTTTCATCATAGTGCTTTTACCAATGCATAAAATGCATGGAGAAGTCATTTCGAATGACTGGTCCTCAGTGTTGTGAGAACGATGACTGGTTAAAATTTTTGGTGCTTTCTTGTTCAGTCCATAGGCCTACATCATGTGGCAAACCGGTGAGCATGTGGCTCTATTAGTATAGGAGATACCTGAAAACATATCACACTTTTCATCATAGTGCTTTTACCAATGCATAAAATGCATGGAGAAGTAATTTCGAATGACTGGTCCTCAGTGTTGTGAGAACGATGACTGGTTAAAATTTTTGGTGGTTTCTTGTTCAGTCCATAGGCCTACATCATGTGGCAAACCGGTGAGCATGTGGCTCTATTAGTATAGGAGATACCTGAAAACATATCACACTTTTCATCATAGTGCTTTTACCAATGCATAAAATGCATGGAGAAGTCATTTCGAATGACTGGTCCTCAGTGTTGTGAGAACGATGACTGGTTAAAATTTTTGGTGGTTTCTTGTTCAGTCCATAGGCCTACATCATGTGGCAAACCGGTGAGCATGTGGCTCTATTAGTATAGGAGAAACCTGAAAACATATCACACTTTTCATCATAGTGCTTTTAACAAATGCATAAAATGCATGGAGAAGTCATTTCGAATGACTGGTCCTCTGTGTTGTGAGAACGATGACTGGTTAAAATTTTTGGTGGTTTCTTGTTCAGTCCATAGGCCTACATCATGTGGCAAACCGGTGAGCATGTGGCTCTATTAGTATAGGAGATACCTGAAAACATATCACACTTTTCATCATAGTGCTTTTACCAATGCATAAAATGCATGGAGAAGTCATTTCGAATGACTGGTCCTCAGTGTTGTGAGAACGATGACTGGTTAAAATTTTTGGTGCTTTCTTGTTCAGTCCATAGGCCTACATCATGTGGCAAACCGGTGAGCATGTGGCTCTATTAGTATAGGAGATACCTGAAAACATATCACACTTTTCATCATAGTGCTTTTACCAATGCATAAAATGCATGGAGAAGTCATTTCGAATGACTGGTCCTCAGTGTTGTGAGAACGATGACTGGTTAAAATTTTTGGTGGTTTCTTGTTCAGTCCATAGGCCTACATCATGTGGCAAACCGGTGAGCATGTGGCTCTATTAGTATAGGAGATACCTGAAAACATATCACACTTTTCATCATAGTGCTTTTACCAATGCATAAAATGCATGGAGAAGTCATTTCGAATGACTGGTCCTCAGTGTTGTGAGAACGATGACTGGTTAAAATTTTTGGTGGTTTCTTGTTCAGTCCATAGGCCTACATCATGTGGCAAACCGGTGAGCATGTGGCTCTATTAGTATAGGAGATACCTGAAAACATATCACACTTTTCATCATAGTGCTTTTACCAATGCATAAAATGCATGGAAAAGTCATTTCGAATGACTGGTCCTCAGTGTTGTGAGAACGATGACTGGTTAAAATTTTTGGTGGTTTCTTGTTCAGTCCATAGGCCTACATCATGTGGCAAACCGGTGAGCATGTGGCTCTATTAGTATAGGAGATACCTGAAAACATATCACACTTTTCATCATAGTGCTTTTAACAAATGCATAAAATGCATGGAGAAGTCATTTCGAATGACTGGTCCTCAGTGTTGTGAGAACGATGACTGGTTAAAATTTTTGGTGGTTTCTTGTTCAGTCCATAGGCCTACATCATGTGGCAAACCGGTGAGCATGTGGCTCTATTAGTATAGGAGATACCTGAAAACATATCACACTTTTCATCATAGTGCTTTTACCAATGCATAAAATGCATGGAGAAGTCATTTCGAATGACTGGTCCTCAGTGTTGTGAGAACGATGACTGGTTAAAATTTTTGGTGGTTTCTTGTTCAGTCCATAGGCCTACATCATGTGGCAAACCGGTGAGCATGTGGCTCTATTAGTATAGGAGAAACCTGAAAACATATCACACTTTTCATCATAGTGCTTTTAACAAATGCATAAAATGCATGGAGAAGTCATTTCGAATGACTGGTCCTCTGTGTTGTGAGAACGATGACTGGTTAAAATTTTTGGTGGTTTCTTGTTCAGTCCATAGGCCTACATCATGTGGCAAACCGGTGAGCATGTGGCTCTATTAGTATAGGAGATACCTGAAAACATATCACACTTTTCATCATAGTGCTTTTACCTATGCATAAAATGCATGGAGAAGTCATTTCGAATGACTGGTCCTCAGTGTTGTGAGAATGATGACTGGTTAAAATTTTTGGTGCTTTCTTGTTCAGTCCATAGGCCTACATCATGTGGCAAACCGGTGAGCATGTGGCTCTATTAGTATAGGAGATACCTGAAAACATATCACACTTTTCATCATAGTGCTTTTACCAATGCATAAAATGCATGGAGAAGTCATTTCGAATGACTGGTCCTCAGTGTTGTGAGAACGATGACTGGTTAAAATTTTTGGTGGTTTCTTGTTCAGTCCATAGGCGTACATCATGTGGCAAACCGGTGAGCATGTGGCTCTATTAGTATAGGAGATACCTGAAAACATATCACACTTTTCATCATAGTGCTTTTACCAATGCATAAAATGCATGGAGAAGTAATTTCGAATGACTGGTCCTCAGTGTTGTGAGAACGATGACTGGTTAAAATTTTTGGTGGTTTCTTGTTCAGTCCATAGGCCTACATCATGTGGCAAACCGGTGAGCATGTGGCTCTATTAGTATAGGAGATACCTGAAAACATATCACACTTTTCATCATAGTGCTTTTACCAATGCATAAAATGCATGGAGAAGTCATTTCGAATGACTGGTCCTCAGTGTTGTGAGAACGATGACTGGTTAAAATTTTTGGTGGTTTCTTGTTCAGTCCATAGGCCTACATCATGTGGCAAACCGGTGAGCATGTGGCTCTATTAGTATAGGAGATACCTGAAAACATATCACACTTTTCATCATAGTGCTTTTAACAAATGCATAAAATGCATGGAGAAGTCATTTCGAATGACTGGTCCTCAGTGTTGTGAGAACGATGACTGGTTAAAATTTTTGGTGGTTTCTTGTTCAGTCCATAGGCCTACATCATGTGGCAAACCGGTGAGCATGTGGCTCTATTAGTATAGGAGATACCTGAAAACATATCACACTTTTCATCATAGTGCTTTTACCAATGCATAAAATGCATGGAGAAGTCATTTCGAATGACTGGTCCTCAGTGTTGTGAGAACGATGACTGGTTAAAATTTTTGGTGGTTTCTTGTTCAGTCCATAGGCCTACATCATGTGGCAAACCGGTGAGCATGTGGCTCTATTAGGATAGGAGATACCTGAAAACATATCACACTTTTCATCATAGTGCTTTTACCAATGCATAAAATGCATGGAGAAGTCATTTTGAATGACTGGTCCTCAGTGTTGTGAGAACGATGACTGGTTAAAATTTTTGGTGGTTTCTTGTTCACTCCATAGGCCTACATCATGTGGCAAACCGGTGAGCATGTGGCTCTATTAGTATAGGAGATACCTGAAAACATATCACAATTTTCATCATAGTGCTTTTACCAATGCATAAAATGCATGGAGAAGTCATTTCGAATGACTGGTACTCAGTGTTGTGAGAACGATGACTGGTTAAAATTTTCGGTGGTTTCTTGTTCAGTCCATAGGCCTACATCATGTGGCAAACCGGTGAGCATGTGGCTCTATTAGTATAGGAGATACCTGAAAACATATCACACTTTTCATCATAGTGCTTTTACCAATGCATAAAATGCATGGAGAAGTCATTTCGAATGACTGGTCCTCAGTGTTGTGAGAACGATGACTGGTTAAAATTTTTGGTGGTTTCTTGTTCAGTCCATAGGCCTACATCATGTGGCAAACCGGTGAGCATGTGGCTCTATTAGTATAGGAGATACCTGAAAACATATCACACTTTTCATCATAGTGCTTTTACCAATGCATAAAATGCATGGAGAAGTCATTTTGAATGACTGGTCCTCAGTGTTGTGAGAACGATGACTGGTTAAAATTTTTGGTGGTTTCTTGTTCACTCCATAGGCCTACATCATGTGGCAAACCGGTGAGCATGTGGCTCTATTAGTATAGGAGATACCTGAAAACATATCACAATTTTCATCATAGTGCTTTTACCAATGCATAAAATGCATGGAGAAGTCATTTCGAATGACTGGTACTCAGTGTTGTGAGAACGATGACTGGTTAAAATTTTTGGTGGTTTCTTGTTCACTCCATAGGCCTACATCATGTGGCAAACCGGTGAGCATGTGGCTCTATTAGTATAGGAGATACCTGAAAACATATCACACTTTTCATCATAGTGCTTTTACCAATGCATAAAATGCATGGAGAAGTCATTTCGAATGACTGGTCCTCAGTGTTGTGAGAACGATGACTGGTTAAAATTTTTGGTGGTTTCTTGTTCAGTCCATAGGCCTACATCATGTGGCAAACCGGTGAGCATGTGGCTCTATTAGTATAGGAGATACCTGAAAACATATCACACTTTTCATCATAGTGCTTTTACCAATGCATAAAATGCATGGAGAAGTCATTTCGAATGACTGGTCCTCAGTGTTGTGAGAACGATGACTGGTTAAAATTTTTGGTGGTTTCTTGTTCAGTCCATAGGCCTACATCATGTGGCAAACCGGTGAGCATGTGGCTCTATTAGTATAGGAGATACCTGAAAACATATCACACTTTTCATCATAGTGCTTTTACCAATGCATAAAATGCATGGAGAAGTCATTTCGAATGACTGGTCCTCAGTGTTGTGAGAACGATGACTGGTTAAAATTTTTGGTGGTTTCTTGTTCAGTCCATAGGCCTACATCATGTGGCAAACCGGTGAGCATGTGGCTCTATTAGTATAGGAGATACCTGAAAACATATCACACTTTTCATCATAGTGCTTTTACCAATGCATAAAATGCATGGAGAAGTCATTTCGAATGACTGGTCCTCAGTGTTGTGAGAACGATGACTGGTTAAAATTTTTGGTGGTTTCTTGTTCAGTCCATAGGCCTACATCATGTGGCAAACCGGTGAGCATGTGGCTCTATTAGTATAGGAGATACCTGAAAACATATCACACTTTTCATCATAGTGCTTTTACCAATGCATAAAATGCATGGAGAAGTCATTTCGAATGACTGGTCCTCAGTGTTGTGAGAACGATGACTGGTTAAAATTTTTGGTGGTTTCTTGTTCAGTCCATAGGCCTACATCATGTGGCAAACCGGTGAGCATGTGGCTCTATTAGTATAGGAGATACCTGAAAACATCACACTTTTCATCATAGTGCTTTTACCAATGCATAAAATGCATGGAGAAGTCATTTCGAATGACTGGTCCTCAGTGTTGTGAGAACGATGACTGGTTAAAATTTTTGGTGGTTTCTTGTTCAGTCCATAGGCCTACATCATGTGGCAAACCGGTGAGCATGTGGCTCTATTAGTATAGGAGAAACCTGAAAACATATCACACTTTTCATCATAGTGCTTTTAACAAATGCATAAAATGCATGGAGAAGTCATTTCGAATGACTGGTCCTCAGTGTTGTGAGAACGATGACTGGTTAAAATTTTTAGTGGTTTCTTGTTCAGTCCATAGGCCTACATCATGTGGCAAACCGGTGAGCATGTGGCTCTATTAGTATAGGAGATACCTGAAAACATATCACACTTTTCATCATAGTGCTTTTACCAATGCATAAAATGCATGGAGAAGTCATTTCGAATGACTGGTCCTCAGTGTTGTGAGAACGATGACTGGTTAAAATTTTTGGTGGTTTCTTGTTCAGTCCATAGGCCTACATCATGTGGCAAACCGGTGAGCATGTGGCTCTATTAGTATAGGAGATACCTGAAAACATATCACACTTTTCATCATAGTGCTTTTACCAATGCATAAAATGCATGGAGAAGTCATTTCGAATGACTGGTCCTCAGTGTTGTGAGAACGATGACTGGTTAAAATTTTTGGTGGTTTCTTGTTCAGTCCATAGGCCTACATCATGTGGCAAACCGGTGAGCATGTGGCTCTATTAGTATAGGAGATACCTGAAAACATATCACACTTTTCATCATAGTGCTTTTACCAATGCATAAAATGCATGGAGAAGTCATTTCGAATGACTGGTCCTCAGTGTTGTGAGAACGATGACTGGTTAAAATTTTTGGTGGTTTCTTGTTCAGTCCATAGGCCTACATCATGTGGCAAACCGGTGAGCATGTGGCTCTATTAGTATAGGAGATACCTGAAAACATCACACTTTTCATCATAGTGCTTTTACCAATGCATAAAATGCAAGGAGAAGTCATTTCGAATGACTGGTCCTCAGTGTTGTGAGAACGATGACTGGTTAAAATTTTTGGTGGTTTCTTGTTCAGTCCATAGGCCTACATCATGTGGCAAACCGGTGAGCATGTGGCTCTATTAGTATAGGAGATACCTGAAAACATATCACACTTTTCATCATAGTGCTTTTACCAATGCATAAAATGCATGGAGAAGTCATTTCGAATGACTGGTCCTCAGTGTTGTGAGAACGATGACTGGATAAAATTTTTGGTGGTTTCTTGTTCAGTCCATAGGCCTACATCATGTGGCAAACCGGTGAGCATGTGGCTCTATTAGTATAGGAGAAACCTGAAAACATATCACACTTTTCATCATAGTGCTTTTAACAAATGCATAAAATGCATGGAGAAGTCATTTCGAATGACTGGTCCTCAGTGTTGTGAGAACGATGACTGGTTAAAATTTTTGGTGGTTTCTTGTTCAGTCCATAGGCCTACATCATGTGGCAAACCGGTGAGCATGTGGCTCTATTAGTATAGGAGATACCTGAAAACATATCACACTTTTCATCATAGTGCTTTTACCAATGCATAAAATGCATGGAGAAGTCATTTCGAATGACTGGTCCTCAGTGTTGTGAGAACGATGACTGGTTAAAATTTTTGGTGGTTTCTTGTTCAGTCCATAGGCCTACATCATGTGGCAAACCGGTGAGCATGTGGCTCTATTAGTATAGGAGATACCTGAAAACATATCACACTTTTCATCATAGTGCTTTTACCAATGCATAAAATGCATGGAGAAGTCATTTCGAATGACTGGTCCTCAGTGTTGTGAGAACGATGACTGGTTAAAATTTTTGGTGGTTTCTTGTTCAGTCCATAGGCCTACATCATGTGGCAAACCGGTGAGCATGTGGCTCTATTAGTATAGGAGATACCTGAAAACATATCACACTTTTCATCATAGTGCTTTTACCAATGCATAAAATGCATGGAGAAGTCATTTCGAATGACTGGTCCTCAGTGTTGTGAGAACGATGACTGGTTAAAATTTTTGGTGGTTTCTTGTTCAGTCCATAGGCCTACATCATGTGGCAAACCGGTGAGCATGTGGCTCTATTAGTATAGGAGATACCTGAAAACATATCACACTTTTCATCATAGTGCTTTTACCAATGCATAAAATGCATGGAGAAGTCATTTCGAATGACTGGTCCTCAGTGTTGTGAGAACGATGACTGGTTAAAATTTTTGGTGGTTTCTTGTTCAGTCCATAGGCCTACATCATGTGGCAAACCGGTGAGCATGTGGCTCTATTAGTATAGGAGATACCTGAAAACATATCACACTTTTCATCATAGTGCTTTTAACAAATGCATAAAATGCATGGAGAAGTCATTTCGAATGACTGGTCCTCAGTGTTGTGAGAACGATGACTGGTTAAAATTTTTGGTGGTTTCTTGTTCAGTCCATAGGCCTACATCATGTGGCAAACCGGTGAGCATGTGGCTCTATTAGTATAGGAGATACCTGAAAACATATCACACTTTTCATCATAGTGCTTTTACCAATGCATAAAATGCATGGAGAAGTCATTTTGAATGACTGGTCCTCAGTGTTGTGAGAACGATGACTGGTTAAAATTTTTGGTGGTTTCTTGTTCACTCCATAGGCCTACATCATGTGGCAAACCGGTGAGCATGTGGCTCTATTAGTATAGGAGATACCTGAAAACATATCACAATTTTCATCATAGTGCTTTTACCAATGCATAAAATGCATGGAGAAGTCATTTCGAATGACTGGTACTCAGTGTTGTGAGAACGATGACTGGTTAAAATTTTTGGTGGTTTCTTGTTCAGTCCATAGGCCTACATCATGTGGCAAACCGGTGAGCATGTGGCTCTATTAGTATAGGAGATACCTGAAAACATATCACACTTTTCATCATAGTGCTTTTACCAATGCATAAAATGCATGGAGAAGTCATTTCGAATGACTGGTCCTCAGTGTTGTGAGAACGATGACTGGTTAAAATTTTTGGTGGTTTCTTGTTCAGTCCATAGGCCTACATCATGTGGCAAACCGGTGAGCATGTGGCTCTATTAGTATAGGAGATACCTGAAAACATATCACACTTTTCATCATAGTGCTTTTACCAATGCATAAAATGCATGGAGAAGTCATTTCGAATGACTGGTCCTCAGTGTTGTGAGAACGATGACTGGTTAAAATTTTTGGTGGTTTCTTGTTCAGTCCATAGGCCTACATCATGTGGCAAACCGGTGAGCATGTGGCTCTATTAGTATAGGAGATACCTGAAAACATATCACACTTTTCATCATAGTGCTTTTACCAATGCATAAAATGCATGGAGAAGTCATTTCGAATGACTGGTCCTCAGTGTTGTGAGAACGATGACTGGTTAAAATTTTTGGTGGTTTCTTGTTCAGTCCATAGGCCTACATCATGTGGCAAACCGGTGAGCATGTGGCTCTATTAGTATAGGAGATACCTGAAAACATATCACACTTTTCATCATAGTGCTTTTACCAATGCATAAAATGCATGGAGAAGTCATTTCGAATGACTGGTCCTCAGTGTTGTGAGAACGATGACTGGTTAAAATTTTTGGTGGTTTCTTGTTCAGTCCATAGGCCTACATCATGTGGCAAACCGGTGAGCATGTGGCTCTATTAGTATAGGAGATACCTGAAAACATATCACACTTTTCATCATAGTGCTTTTACCAATGCATAAAATGCATGGAGAAGTCATTTCGAATGACTGGTCCTCAGTGTTGTGAGAACGATGACTGGTTAAAATTTTTGGTGGTTTCTTGTTCAGTCCATAGGCCTACATCATGTGGCAAACCGGTGAGCATGTGGCTCTATTAGTATAGGAGATACCTGAAAACATATCACACTTTTCATCATAGTGCTTTTACCAATGCATAAAATGCATGGAGAAGTCATTTCGAATGACTGGTCCTCAGTGTTGTGAGAACGATGACTGGTTAAAATTTTTGGTGGTTTCTTGTTCAGTCCATAGGCCTACATCATGTGGCAAACCGGTGAGCATGTGGCTCTATTAGTATAGGAGATACCTGAAAACATATCACACTTTTCAATCATAGTGCTTTTACCAATGCATAAAATGCATGGAGAAGTCATTTCGAATGACTGGTCCTCAGTGTTGTGAGAACGATGACTGGTTAAAATTTTTGGTGGTTTCTTGTTCAGTCCATAGGCCTACATCATGTGGCAAACCGGTGAGCATGTGGCTCTATTAGTATAGGAGATACCTGAAAACATATCACACTTTTCATCATAGTGCTTTTACCAATGCATAAAATGCATGGAGAAGTCATTTCGAATGACTGGTCCTCAGTGTTGTGAGAACGATGACTGGTTAAAATTTTTGGTGGTTTCTTGTTCAGTCCATAGGCCTACATCATGTGGCAAACCGGTGAGCATGTGGCTCTATTAGTATAGGAGATACCTGAAAACATATCACACTTTTCATCATAGTGCTTTTACCAATGCATAAAATGCATGGAGAAGTCATTTCGAATGACTGGTCCTCAGTGTTGTGAGAACGATGACTGGTTAAAATTTTTGGTGGTTTCTTGTTCAGTCCATAGGCCTACATCATGTGGCAAACCGGTGAGCATGTGGCTCTATTAGTATAGGAGATACCTGAAAACATATCACACTTTTCATCATAGTGCTTTTACCAATGCATAAAATGCATGGAGAAG
>NW_027194183.1:0-105863 GCF_032444005.1 Ranitomeya imitator
TACCTGAAAACATATCACACTTTTCATCATAGTGCTTTTACCAATGCATAAAATGCATGGAGAAGTCATTTCGAATGACTGGTCCTCAGTGTTGTGAGAACGATGACTGGTTAAAATTTTTGGTGGTTTCTTGTTCAGTCCATAGGCCTACATCATGTGGCAAACCGGTGAGCATGTGGCTCTATTAGTATAGGAGATACCTGAAAACATATCACACTTTTCATCATAGTGCTTTTACCAATGCATAAAATGCATGGAGAAGTCATTTCGAATGACTGGTCCTCAGTGTTGTGAGAACGATGACTGGTTAAAATTTTTGGTGGTTTCTTGTTCAGTCCATAGGCCTACATCATGTGGCAAACCGGTGAGCATGTGGCTCTATTAGTATAGGAGATACCTGAAAACATATCACACTTTTCATCATAGTGCTTTTACCAATGCATAAAATGCATGGAGAAGTCATTTCGAATGACTGGTCCTCAGTGTTGTGAGAACGATGACTGGTTAAAATTTTTGGTGGTTTCTTGTTCAGTCCATAGGCCTACATCATGTGGCAAACCGGTGAGCATGTGGCTCTATTAGTATAGGAGATACCTGAAAACATATCACACTTTTCATCATAGTGCTTTTACCAATGCATAAAATGCATGGAGAAGTCATTTCGAATGACTGGTCCTCAGTGTTGTGAGAACGATGACTGGTTAAAATTTTTGGTGGTTTCTTGTTCAGTCCATAGGCCTACATCATGTGGCAAACCGGTGAGCATGTGGCTCTATTAGTATAGGAGATACCTGAAAACATATCACACTTTTCATCATAGTGCTTTTACCAATGCATAAAATGCATGGAGAAGTCATTTCGAATGACTGGTCCTCAGTGTTGTGAGAACGATGACTGGTTAAAATTTTTGGTGGTTTCTTGTTCAGTCCATAGGCCTACATCATGTGGCAAACCGGTGAGCATGTGGCTCTATTAGTATAGGAGATACCTGAAAACATATCACACTTTTCATCATAGTGCTTTTACCAATGCATAAAATGCATGGAGAAGTCATTTCGAATGATTGGTCCTCAGTGTTGTGAGAACGATGACTGGTTAAAATTTTTGGTGGTTTCTTGTTCAGTCCATAGGCCTACATCATGTGGCAAACCGGTGAGCATGTGGCTCTATTAGTATAGGAGATACCTGAAAACATATCACACTTTTCATCATAGTGCTTTTACCAATGCATAAAATGCATGGAGAAGTCATTTCGAATGACTGGTCCTCAGTGTTGTGAGAACGATGACTGGTTAAAATTTTTGGTGGTTTCTTGTTCAGTCCATAGGCCTACATCATGTGGCAAACCGGTGAGCATGTGGCTCTATTAGTATAGGAGATACCTGAAAACATATCACACTTTTCATCATAGTGCTTTTACCAATGCATAAAATGCATGGAGAAGTCATTTCGAATGACTGGTCCTCAGTGTTGTGAGAACGATGACTGGTTAAAATTTTTGGTGGTTTCTTGTTCAGTCCATAGGCCTACATCATGTGGCAAACCGGTGAGCATGTGGCTCTATTAGTATAGGAGATACCTGAAAACATATCACACTTTTCATCATAGTGCTTTTACCAATGCATAAAATGCATGGAGAAGTCATTTCGAATGACTGGTCCTCAGTGTTGTGAGAATGATGACTGGTTAAAATTTTTGATGGTTTCTTGTTCAGTCCATAGGCCTACATCATGTGGCAAACCGGTGAGCATGTGGCTCTATTAGTATAGGAGATACCTGAAAACATATCACACTTTTCATCATAGTGCTTTTACCAATGCATAAAATGCATGGAGAAGTCATTTCGAATGACTGGTCCTCAGTGTTGTGAGAACGATGACTGGTTAAAATTTTTGGTGGTTTCTTGTTCAGTCCATAGGCCTACATCATGTGGCAAATCGGTGAGCATGTGGCTCTATTAGTATAGGAGATACCTGAAAACATATCTCACTTTTCATCATAGTGCTTTTACCAATGCATAAAATGCATGGAGAAGTCATTTCGAATGACTAGTCCTCAGTGTTGTGAGAACGATGACTGGTTAAAATTTTTGGTGGTTTCTTGTTCAGTCCATAGGCCTACATCATGTGGCAAACCGGTGAGCATGTGGCTCTATTAGTATAGGAGATACCTGAAAACATATCACACTTTTCATCATAGTGCTTTTACCAATGCATAAAATGCATGGAGAAGTCATTTCGAATGACTGGTCCTCAGTGTTGTGATAACGATGACTGGTTAAAATTTTTGGTGGTTTCTTGTTCAGTCCATAGGCCTACATCATGTGGCAAACCGGTGAGCATGTGGCTCTATTAGTATAGGAGATACCTGAAAACATATCACACTTTTCATCATAGTGCTTTTACTAATGCATAAAATGCATGGAGAAGTCATTTCGAATGACTGGTCCTCAGTGTTGTGAGAACGATGACTGGTTAAAATTTTTGGTGGTTTCTTGTTCAGTCCATAGGCCTACATCATGTGGCAAACCGGTGAGCATGTGGCTCTATTAGTATAGGAGATACCTGAAAACATATCACACTTTTCATCATAGTGCTTTTACCAATGCATAAAATGCATGGAGAAGTCATTTCGAATGACTGGTCCTCAGTGTTGTGAGAACGATGACTGGTTAAAATTTTTGGTGGTTTCTTGTTCAGTCCATAGGCCTACATCATGTGGCAAACCGGTGAGCATGTGGCTCTATTAGTATAGGAGATACCAGAAAACATATCACACTTTTCATCATAGTGCTTTTACCAATGCATAAAATGCATGGAGAAGTCATTTCGAATGACTGGTCCTCAGTGTTGTGAGAACGATGACTGGTTAAAATTTTTGGTGGTTTCTTGTTCAGTCCATAGGCCTACATCATGTGGCAAACCGGTGAGCATGTGGCTCTATTAGTATAGGAGATACCTGAAAACATATCACACTTTTCATCATAGTGCTTTTACCAATGCATAAAATGCATGGAGAAGTCATTTCGAATGACTGGTCCTCAGTGTTGTGAGAACGATGACTGGTTAAAATTTTTGGTGGTTTCTTGTTCAGTCCATAGGCCTACATCATGTGGCAAACCGGTGAGCATGTGGCTCTATTAGTATAGGAGATACCTGAAAACATCACACTTTTCATCATAGTGCTTTTACCAATGCATAAAATGCATGGAGAAGTCATTTCGAATGACTGGTCCTCAGTGTTGTGAGAACGATGACTGGTTAAAATTTTTGGTGGTTTCTTGTTCAGTCCATAGGCCTACATCATGTGGCAAACCGGTGAGCATGTGGCTCTATTAGTATAGGAGATACCTGAAAACATATCACACTTTTCATCATAGTGCTTTTACCAATGCATAAAATGCATGGAGAAGTCATTTCGAATGACTGGTCCTCAGTGTTGTGAGAACGATGACTGGTTAAAATTTTTGGTGGTTTCTTGTTCAGTCCATAGGCCTACATCATGTGGCAAACCGGTGAGCATGTGGCTCTATTAGTATAGGAGATACCTGAAAACATATCACACTTTTCATCATAGTGCTTTTACTAATGCATAAAATGCATGGAGAAGTCATTTCGAATGACTGGTCCTCAGTGTTGTGAGAACGATGACTGGTTAAAATTTTTGGTGGTTTCTTGTTCAGTCCATAGGCCTACATCATGTAGCAAACCGGTGAGCATGTGGCTCTATTAGTATAGGAGATACCTGAAAACATATCACACTTTTCATCATAGTGCTTTTACCAATGCATAAAATGCATGGAGAAGTCATTTCGAATGACTGGTCCTCAGTGTTGTGAGAACGATGACTGGTTAAAATTTTTGGTGGTTTCTTGTTCAGTCCATAGGCCTACATCATGTGGCAAACCGGTGAGCATGTGGCTCTATTAGTATAGGAGATACCTGAAAACATATCACACTTTTCATCATAGTGCTTTTACCAATGCATAAAATGCATGGAGAAGTCATTTCGAATGACTGGTCCTCAGTGTTGTGAGAACGATGACTGGTTAAAATTTTTGGTGGTTTCTTGTTCAGTCCATAGGCCTACATCATGTGGCAAACCGGTGAGCATGTGGCTCTATTAGTATAGGAGATACCTGAAAACATCACACTTTTCATCATAGTGCTTTTACCAATGCATAAAATGCATGGAGAAGTCATTTCGAATGACTGGTCCTCAGTGTTGTGAGAACGATGACTGGTTAAAATTTTTGCTGGTTTCTTGTTCAGTCCATAGGCCTACATCATGTGGCAAACCGGTGAGCATGTGGCTCTATTAGTATAGGAGATACCTGAAAACATATCACACTTTTCATCATAGTGCTTTTACCAATGCATAAAATGCATGGAGAAGTCATTTCGAATGACTGGTCCTCAGTGTTGTGAGAACGATGACTGGTTAAAATTTTTGGTGGTTTCTTGTTCAGTCCATAGGCCTACATCATGTGGCAAACCGGTGAGCATGTGGCTCTATTAGTATAGGAGATACCTGAAAACATATCACACTTTTCATCATAGTGCTTTTACCAATGCATAAAATGCATGGAGAAGTCATTTCGAATGACTGGTCCTCAGTGTTGTGAGAACGATGACTGGTTAAAATTTTTGGTGGTTTCTTGTTCAGTCCATAGGCCTACATCATGTGGCAAACCGGTGAGCAAGTGGCTCTATTAGTATAGGAGATACCTGAAAACATATCACACTTTTCATCATAGTGCTTTTACCAATGC
Source organism: Ranitomeya imitator (assembly GCF_032444005.1). Lineage (NCBI taxonomy): Eukaryota > Metazoa > Chordata > Amphibia > Anura > Dendrobatidae > Ranitomeya > Ranitomeya imitator. Next base: position 4,772 of record NW_027194183.1, read on the forward strand.
ATAAAATGCATGGAGAAGTCATTTCGAATGACTGGTCCTCAGTGTTGTGAGAACGATGACTGGTTAAAATTTTTGGTGGTTTCTTGTTCAGTCCATAGGCCTACATCATGTGGCAAACCGGTGAGCATGTGGCTCTATTAGTATAGGAGATACCTGAAAACATATCACACTTTTCATCATAGTGCTTTTACCAATGCATAAAATGCATGGAGAAGTCATTTCGAATGACTGGTCCTCAGTGTTGTGAGAACGATGACTGGTTAAAATTTTTGGTGGTTTCTTGTTCAGTCCATAGACCTACATCATGTGGCAAACCGGTGAGCATGTGGCTCTATTAGTATAGGAGATACCTGAAAACATATCACACTTTTCATCATAGTGCTTTTACCAATGCATAAAATGCATGGAGAAGTCATTTCGAATGACTAGTCCTCAGTGTTGTGAGAACGATGACTGGTTAAAATTTTTGGTGGTTTCTTGTTCAGTCCATAGGCCTACATCATGTGGCAAACCGGTGAGCATGTGGCTCTATTAGTATAGGAGATACCTGAAAACATATCACACTTTTCATCATAGTGCTTTTACCAATGCATAAAATGCATGGAGAAGTCATTTCGAATGACTAGTCCTCAGTGTTGTGAGAACGATGACTGGTTAAAATTTTTGGTGGTTTCTTGTTCAGTCCATAGGCCTACATCATGTGGCAAACCGGTGAGCATGTGGCTCTATTAGTATAGGAGATACCTGAAAACATATCACACTTTTCATCATAGTGCTTTTACCAATGCATAAAATGCATGGAGAAGTCATTTCGAATGACTGGTCCTCAGTGTTGTGAGAACGATGACTGGTTAAAATTTTTGGTGGTTTCTTGTTCAGTCCATAGGCCTACATCATGTGGCAAACCGGTGAGCATGTGGCTCTATTAGTATAGGAGATACCTGAAAACATATCACACTTTTTATCATAGTGCTTTTACCAATGCATAAAATGCATGGAGAAGTCATTTCGAATGACTGGTCCTCAGTGTTGTGAGAACGATGACTGGTTAAAATTTTTGGTGGTTTCTTGTTCAGTCCATAGGCCTACATCATGTGGCAAACCGGTGAGCATGTGGCTCTATTAGTATAGGAGATACCTGAAAACATATCACACTTTTCATCATAGTGCTTTTACCAATGCATAAAATGCATGGAGAAGTCATTTCGAATGACTGGTCCTCAGTGTTGTGAGAATGATGACTGGTTAAAATTTTTGGTGGTTTCTTGTTCAGTCCATAGGCCTACATCATGTGGCAAACCGGTGAGCATGTGGCTCTATTAGTATAGGAGATACCTGAAAACATATCACACTTTTCATCATAGTGCTTTTACCAATGCATAAAATGCATGGAGAAGTCATTTCGAATGACTGGTCCTCAGTGTTGTGAGAACGATGACTGGTTAAAATTTTTGGTGGTTTCTTGTTCAGTCCATAGGCCTACATCATGTGGCAAACCGGTGAGCATGTGGCTCTATTAGTATAGGAGATACCTGAAAACATATCACACTTTTCATCATAGTGCTTTTACCAATGCATAAAATGCATGGAGAAGTCATTTCGAATGACTGGTCCTCAGTGTTGTGAGAACGATGACTGGTTAAAATTTTTGGTGGTTTCTTGTTCAGTCCATAGGCCTACATCATGTGGCAAACCGGTGAGCATGTGGCTCTATTAGTATAGGAGATACCTGAAAACATATCACACTTTTCATCATAGTGCTTTTACCAATGCATAAAATGCATGGAAAAGTCATTTCGAATGACTGGTCCTCAGTGTTGTGAGAACGATGACTGGTTAAAATTTTTGGTGGTTTCTTGTTCAGTCCATAGGCCTACATCATGTGGCAAACCGGTGAGCATGTGGCTCTATTAGTATAGGAGATACCTGAAAACATATCACACTTTTCATCATAGTGCTTTTACCAATGCATAAAATGCATGGAGAAGTCATTTCGAATGACTGGTCCTCAGTGTTGTGAGAACGATGACTGGTTAAAATTTTTGGTGGTTTCTTGTTCAGTCCATAGGCCTACATCATGTGGCAAACCGGTGAGCATGTGGCTCTATTAGTATAGGAGATACCTGAAAACATATCACACTTTTCATCATAGTGCTTTTACCAATGCATAAAATGCATGGAGAAGTCATTTCGAATGACTGGTCCTCAGTGTTGTGAGAACGATGACTGGTTAAAATTTTTGGTGGTTTCTTGTTCAGTCCATAGGCCTACATCATGTGGCAAACCGGTGAGCATGTGGCTCTATTAGTATAGGAGATACCTGAAAACATATCACACTTTTCATCATAGTGCTTTTACCAATGCATAAAATGCATGGAGAAGTCATTTCGAATGACTGGTCCTCAGTGTTGTGAGAACGATGACTGGTTAAAATTTTTGGTGGTTTCTTGTTCAGTCCATAGGCCTACATCATGTGGCAAACCGGTGAGCATGTGGCTCTATTAGTATAGGAGATACCTGAAAACATATCACACTTTTCATCATAGTGCTTTTACCAATGCATAAAATGCATGGAGAAGTCATTTCGAATGACTGGTCCTCAGTGTTGTGAGAACGATGACTGGTTAAAATTTTTGGTGGTTTCTTGTTCAGTCCATAGGCCTACATCATGTGGCAAACCGGTGAGCATGTGGCTCTATTAGTATAGGAGATACCTGAAAACATATCACACTTTTCATCATAGTGCTTTTACCAATGCATAAAATGCATGGAGAAGTCATTTCGAATGACTGGTCCTCAGTGTTGTGAGAACGATGACTGGTTAAAATTTTTGGTGGTTTCTTGTTCAGTCCATAGGCCTACATCATGTGGCAAACCGGTGAGCATGTGGCTCTATTAGTATAGGAGATACCTGAAAACATATCACACTTTTCATCATAGTGCTTTTACCAATGCATAAAATGCATGGAGAAGTCATTTCGAATGACTGGTCCTCAGTGTTGTGAGAACGATGACTGGTTAAAATTTTTGGTGGTTTCTTGTTCAGTCCATAGGCCTACATCATGTGGCAAACCGGTGAGCATGTGGCTCTATTAGTATAGGAGATACCTGAAAACATATCACACTTTTCATCATAGTGCTTTTACCAATGCATAAAATGCATGGAGAAGTCATTTCGAATGACTGGTCCTCAGTGTTGTGAGAATGATGACTGGTTAAAATTTTTGGTGGTTTCTTGTTCAGTCCATAGGCCTACATCATGTGGCAAACCGGTGAGCATGTGGCTCTATTAGTATAGGAGATACCTGAAAACATATCACACTTTTCATCATAGTGCTTTTACCAATGCATAAAATGCATGGAGAAGTCATTTTGAATGACTGGTCCTCAGTGTTGTGAGAACGATGACTGGTTAAAATTTTTGGTGGTTTCTTGTTCAGTCCATAGGCCTACATCATGTGGCAAACCGGTGAGCATGTGGCTCTATTAGTATAGGAGATACCTGAAAATATATCTCACTTTTCATCATAGTGCTTTTACCAATGCATAAAATGCATGGAGAAGTCATTTCGAATGATTGGTCCTCAGTGTTGTGAGAACGATGACTGGTTAAAATTTTTGGTGGTTTCTTGTTCAGTCCATAGGCCTACATCATGTGGCAAACCGGTGAGCATATGGCTCTATTAGTATAGGAGATACCTGAAAACATATCACACTTTTCATCATAGTGCTTTTACCAATGCATAAAATGCATGGAGAAGTCATTTCGAATGACTGGTCCTCAGTGTTGTGAGAACGATGACTGGTTAAAATTTTTGGTGGTTTCTTGTTCAGTCCATAGGCCTACATCATGTGGCAAACCGGTGAGCATGTGGCTCTATTAGTATAGGAGATACCTGAAAACATATCACACTTTTCATCATAGTGCTTTTACCAATGCATAAAATGCATGGAGAAGTCATTTCGAATGACTGGTCCTCAGTGTTGTGATAACGATGACTGGTTAAAATTTTTGGTGGTTTCTTGTTCAGTCCATAGGCCTACATCATGTGGCAAACCGGTGAGCATGTGGCTCTATTAGTATGGGAGATACCTGAAAACATATCACACTTTTCATCATAGTGCTTTTACTAATGCATAAAATGCATGGAGAAGTCATTTCGAATGACTGGTCCTCAGTGTTGTGAGAACGATGACTGGTTAAAATTTTTGGTGGTTTCTTGTTCAGTCCATAGGCCTACATCATGTGGCAAACCGGTGAGCATGTGGCTCTATTAGTATAGGAGATACCTGAAAACATATCACACTTTTCATCATAGTGCTTTTACCAATGCATAAAATGCATGGAGAAGTCATTTCGAATGACTGGTCCTCAGTGTTGTGAGAACGATGACTGGTTAAAATTTTTGGTGGTTTCTTGTTCAGTCCATAGGCCTACATCATGTGGCAAACCGGTGAGCATGTGGCTCTATTAGTATAGGAGATACCAGAAAACATATCACACTTTTCATCATAGTGCTTTTACCAATGCATAAAATGCATGGAGAAGTCATTTCGAATGACTGGTCCTCAGTGTTGTGAGAACGATGACTGGTTAAAATTTTTGGTGGTTTCTTGTTCAGTCCATAGGCCTACATCATGTGGCAAACCGGTGAGCATGTGGCTCTATTAGTATAGGAGATACCTGAAAACATATCACACTTTTCATCATAGTGCTTTTACCAATGCATAAAATGCATGGAGAAGTCATTTCGAATGACTGGTCCTCAGTGTTGTGAGAACGATGACTGGTTAAAATTTTTGGTGGTTTCTTGTTCAGTCCATAGGCCTACATCATGTGGCAAACCGGTGAGCATGTGGCTCTATTAGTATAGGAGATACCTGAAAACATCACACTTTTCATCATAGTGCTTTTACCAATGCATAAAATGCATGGAGAAGTCATTTCGAATGACTGGTCCTCAGTGTTGTGAGAACGATGACTGGTTAAAATTTTTGGTGGTTTCTTGTTCAGTCCATAGGCCTACATCATGTGGCAAACCGGTGAGCATGTGGCTCTATTAGTATAGGAGATACCTGAAAACATATCACACTTTTCATCATAGTGCTTTTACCAATGCATAAAATGCATGGAGAAGTCATTTCGAATGACTGGTCCTCAGTGTTGTGAGAACGATGACTGGTTAAAATTTTTGGTGGTTTCTTGTTCAGTCCATAGGCCTACATCATGTGGCAAACCGGTGAGCATGTGGCTCTATTAGTATAGGAGATACCTGAAAACATATCACACTTTTCATCATAGTGCTTTTACTAATGCATAAAATGCATGGAGAAGTCATTTCGAATGACTGGTCCTCAGTGTTGTGAGAACGATGACTGGTTAAAATTTTTGGTGGTTTCTTGTTCAGTCCATAGGCCTACATCATGTAGCAAACCGGTGAGCATGTGGCTCTATTAGTATAGGAGATACCTGAAAACATATCACACTTTTCATCATAGTGCTTTTACCAATGCATAAAATGCATGGAGAAGTCATTTCGAATGACTGGTCCTCAGTGTTGTGAGAACGATGACTGGTTAAAATTTTTGGTGGTTTCTTGTTCAGTCCATAGGCCTACATCATGTGGCAAACCGGTGAGCATGTGGCTCTATTAGTATAGGAGATACCTGAAAACATATCACACTTTTCATCATAGTGCTTTTACCAATGCATAAAATGCATGGAGAAGTCATTTCGAATGACTGGTCCTCAGTGTTGTGAGAACGATGACTGGTTAAAATTTTTGGTGGTTTCTTGTTCAGTCCATAGGCCTACATCATGTGGCAAACCGGTGAGCATGTGGCTCTATTAGTATAGGAGATACCTGAAAACATCACACTTTTCATCATAGTGCTTTTACCAATGCATAAAATGCATGGAGAAGTCATTTCGAATGACTGGTCCTCAGTGTTGTGAGAACGATGACTGGTTAAAATTTTTGCTGGTTTCTTGTTCAGTCCATAGGCCTACATCATGTGGCAAACCGGTGAGCATGTGGCTCTATTAGTATAGGAGATACCTGAAAACATATCACACTTTTCATCATAGTGCTTTTACCAATGCATAAAATGCATGGAGAAGTCATTTCGAATGACTGGTCCTCAGTGTTGTGAGAACGATGACTGGTTAAAATTTTTGCTGGTTTCTTGTTCAGTCCATAGGCCTACATCATGTGGCAAACCGGTGAGCATGTGGCTCTATTAGTATAGGAGATACCTGAAAACATATCACACTTTTCATCATAGTGCTTTTACCAATGCATAAAATGCATGGAGAAGTCATTTCGAATGACTGGTCCTCAGTGTTGTGAGAACGATGACTGGTTAAAATTTTTGGTGGTTTCTTGTTCAGTCCATAGGCCTACATCATGTGGCAAACCGGTGAGCATGTGGCTCTATTAGTATAGGAGATACCTGAAAACATATCACACTTTTCATCATAGTGCTTTTACCAATGCATAAAATGCATGGAGAAGTCATTTCGAATGACTGGTCCTCAGTGTTGTGAGAACGATGACTGGTTAAAATTTTTGGTGGTTTCTTGTTCAGTCCATAGGCCTACATCATGTGGCAAACCGGTGAGCATGTGGCTCTATTAGTATAGGAGATACCTGAAAACATATCACACTTTTCATCATAGTGCTTTTACCAATGCATAAAATGCATGGAGAAGTCATTTCGAATGACTGGTCCTCAGTGTTGTGAGAACGATGACTGGTTAAAATTTTTGGTGGCTTCTTGTTCAGTCCATAGGCCTACATCATGTGGCAAACCGGTGAGCATGTTGTTCTATTAGTATAGGAGATACCTGAAAACATATCACACTTTTCATCATAGTGCTTTTACCAATGCATAAAATGCATGGAGAAGTCATTTCGAATGACTGGTCCTCAGTGTTGTGAGAACGATGACTGGTTAAAATTTTTGGTGGTTTCTTGTTCAGTCCATAGGCCTACATCATGTGGCAAACCGGTGAGCATGTGGCTCTATTAGTATAGGAGATACCTGAAAACATATCACACTTTTCATCATAGTGCTTTTACCAATGCATAAAATGCATGGAGAAGTCATTTCGAATGACTGGTCCTCAGTGTTGTGAGAACGATGACTGGTTAAAATTGTTGGTGGTTTCTTGTTCAGTCCATAGGCCTACATCATGTGGCAAATCGGTGAGCATGTGGCTCTATTAGTATAGGAGATACCTGAAAACATATCACACTTTTCATCATAGTGCTTTTACCAATGCATAAAATGCATGGAGAAGTCATTTCGAACGACTGGTCCTCAGTGTTGTGAGAACGATGACTGGTTAAAATTTTTGGTGGCTTCTTGTTCAGTCCATAGGCCTACATCATGTGGCAAACCGGTTAGCATGTGGCTCTATTAGTATAGGAGATATCTGAAAACATATCACACTTTTCATCATAGTGCTTTTACCAATGCATAAAATGCATGGAGAAGTCATTTCGAATGACTGGTCCTCAGTGTTGTGAGAACGATGACTGGTTAAAATTTTTGGTGGTTTCTTGTTCAGTCCATAGGCCTACATCATGTGGCAAACCGGTGAGCATGTGGCTCTATTAGTATAGGAGATACCTGAAAACATATCACACTTTTCATCATAGTGCTTTTACCAATGCATAAAATGCATGGAGAAGTCATTTCGAATGACTGGTCCTCAGTGTTGTGAGAACGATGACTGGTTAAAATTTTTGGTGGTTTCTTGTTCAGTCCATAGGCCTACATCATGTGGAAAACCGGTGAGCATGTGGCTCTATTAGTATAGGAGATACCTGAAAACATATCACACTTTTCATCATAGTGCTTTTACCAATGCATAAAATGCATGGAGAAGTCATTTCGAATGACTGGTCCTCAGTGTTGTGAGAACGATGACTGGTTAAAATTTTTGGTGGTTTCTTGTTCAGTCCATAGGCCTACATCATGTGGCAAACCGGTGAGCATGTGGCTCTATTAGTATAGGAGATACCTGAAAACATATCACACTTTTCATCATAGTGCTTTTACCAATGCATAAAATGCATGGAGAAGTCATTTCGAATGACTGGTCCTCAGTGTTGTGAGAACGATGACTGGTTAAAATTTTTGGTGGTTTCTTGTTCAGTCCATAGGCCTACATCATGTGGCAAACCGGTGAGCATGTGGCTCTATTAGTATAGGAGATACCTGAAAACATATCACACTTTTCATCATAGTGCTTTTACCAATGCATAAAATGCATGGAGAAGTCATTTCGAATGACTGGTCCTCAGTGTTGTGAGAACGATGACTGGTTAAAATTTTTGGTGGTTTCTTGTTCAGTCCATAGGCCTACATCATGTGGCAAACCGGTGAGCATGTGGCTCTATTAGTATAGGAGATACCTGAAAACATATCACACTTTTCATCATAGTGCTTTTACCAATGCATAAAATGCATGGAGAAGTCATTTCGAATGACTGGTCCTCAGTGTTGTGAGAACGATGACTGGTTAAAATTTTTGGTGGTTTCTTGTTCAGTCCATAGGCCTACATCATGTGGCAAACCGGTGAGCATGTGGCTCTATTAGTATAGGAGATACCTGAAAACATATCACACTTTTCATCATAGTGCTTTTACCAATGCATAAAATGCATGGAGAAGTCATTTCGAATGACTGGTCCTCAGTGTTGTGACAACAATGACTGGTTAAAATTTTTGGTGGTTTCTTGTTCAGTCCATAGGCCTACATCATGTGGCAAACCGGTGAGCATGTGGCTCTATTAGTATAGGAGATACCTGAAAACATATCACACTTTTCATCATAGTGCTTTTACCAATGCATAAAATGCATGGAGAAGTCATTTCGAATGACTGGTCCTCAGTGTTGTGAGAACGATGACTGGTTAAAATTTTTGGTGGTTTCTTGTTCAGTCCATAGGCCTACATCATGTGGCAAACCGGTGAGCATGTGGCTCTATTAGTATAGGAGATACCTGAAAACATATCACACTTTTCATCATAGTGCTTTTACCAATGCATAAAATGCATGGAGAAGTCATTTCGAATGACTGGTCCTCAGTGTTGTGAGAACGATGACTGGTTAAAATTTTTGGTGGTTTCTTGTTCAGTCCATAGGCCTACATCATGTGGCAAACCGGTGAGCATGTGGCTCTATTAGTATAGGAGATACCTGAAAACATATCACACTTTTCATCATAGTGCTTTTACCAATGCATAAAATGCATGGAGAAGTCATTTCGAATGACTGGTCCTCAGTGTTGTGAGAACGATGACTGGTTAAAATTTTTGGTGGTTTCTTGTTCAGTCCATAGGCCTACATCATGTGGCAAACCGGTGAGCATGTGGCTCTATTAGTATAGGAGATACCTGAAAACATATCACACTTTTCATCATAGTGCTTTTACCAATGCATAAAATGCATGGAGAAGTCATTTCGAATGACTGGTCCTCAGTGTTGTGAGAACGATGACTGGTTAAAATTTTTGGTGGTTTCTTGTTCAGTCCATAGGCCTACATCATGTGGCAAACCGGTGAGCATGTGGCTCTATTAGTATAGGAGATACCTGAAAACATATCACACTTTTCATCATAGTGCTTTTACCAATGCATAAAATGCATGGAGAAGTCATTTCGAATGACTGGTCCTCAGTGTTGTGAGAACGATGACTGGTTAAAATTTTTGGTGGTTTCTTGTTCAGTCCATAGGCCTACATCATGTGGCAAACCGGTGAGCATGTGGCTCTATTAGTATAGGAGATACCTGAAAACATATCACACTTTTCATCATAGTGCTTTTACCAATGCATAAAATGCATGGAGAAGTCATTTCGAATGACTGGTCCTCAGTGTTGTGAGAACGATGACTGGTTAAAATTTTTGGTGGCTTCTTGTTCAGTCCATAGGCCTACATCATGTGGCAAACCGGTGAGCATGTGGTTCTATTAGTATAGGAGATACCTGAAAACATATCACACTTTTCATCATAGTGCTTTTACCAATGCATAAAATGCATGGAGAAGTCATTTCGAATGACTGGTCCTCAGTGTTGTGAGAACGATGACTGGTTAAAATTTTTGGTGGTTTCTTGTTCAGTCCATAGGCCTACATCATGTGGCAAACCGGTGAGCATGTGGCTCTATTAGTATAGGAGATACCTGAAAACATATCACACTTTTCATCATAGTGCTTTTACCAATGCATAAAATACATGGAGAAGTCATTTCGAATGACTGGTCCTCAGTGTTGTGAGAACGATGACTGGTTAAAATTGTTGGTGGTTTCTTGTTCAGTCCATAGGCCTACATCATGTGGCAAATCGGTGAGCATGTGGCTCTATTAGTATAGGAGATACCTGAAAACATATCACACTTTTCATCATAGTGCTTTTACCAATGCATAAAATGCATGGAGAAGTCATTTCGAACGACTGGTCCTCAGTGTTGTGAGAACGATGACTGGTTAAAACTTTTGGTGGCTTCTTGTTCAGTATATAGGCCTACATCATGTGGCAAACCGGTTAGCATGTGGCTCTATTACTATAGGAGATATCTGAAAACATATCACACTTTTCATCATAGTGCTTTTACCAATGCATAAAATGCATGGAGAAGTCATTTCGAATGACTGGTCCTCAGTGTTGTGAGAACGATGACTGGTTAAAATTTTTGGTGGTTTCTTGTTCAGTCCATAGGCCTACATCATGTGGCAAACCGGTGAGCATGTGGCTCTATTAGTATAGGAGATACCTGAAAACATATCACACTTTTCATCATAGTGCTTTTACCAATGCATAAAATGCATGGAGAAGTCATTTCGAATGACTGGTCCTCAGTGTTGTGAGAACGATGACTGGTTAAAATTTTTGGTGGTTTCTTGTTCAGTCCATAGGCCTACATCATGTGGAAAACCGGTGAGCATGTGGCTCTATTAGTATAGGAGATACCTGAAAACATATCACACTTTTCATCATAGTGCTTTTACCAATGCATAAAATGCATGGAGAAGTCATTTCGAATGACTGGTCCTCAGTGTTGTGAGAACGATGACTGGTTAAAATTTTTGGTGGTTTCTTGTTCAGTCCATAGGCCTACATCATGTGGCAATCCGGTGAGCATGTGGCTCTATTAGTATAGGAGATACCTGAAAACATATCACACTTTTCATCATAGTGCTTTTACCAATGCATAAAATGCATGGAGAAGTCATTTCGAATGACTGGTCCTCAGTGTTGTGAGAACGATGACTGGTTAAAATTTTTGGTGGTTTCTTGTTCAGTCCATAGGCCTACATCATGTGGCAAACCGGTGAGCATGTGGCTCTATTAGTATAGGAGATACCTGAAAACATATCACACTTTTCATCATAGTGCTTTTACCAATGCATAAAATGCATGGAGAAGTCATTTCGAATGACTGGTCCTCAGTGTTGTGAGAACGATGACTGGTTAAAATTTTTGGTGGTTTCTTGTTCAGTCCATAGGCCTACATCATGTGGCAAACCGGTGAGCATGTGGCTCTATTAGTATAGGAGATACCTGAAAACATATCACACTTTTCATCATAGTGCTTTTACCAATGCATAAAATGCATGGAGAAGTCATTTCGAATGACTGGTCCTCAGTGTTGTGAGAACGATGACTGGTTAAAATTTTTGGTGGTTTCTTGTTCAGTCCATAGGCCTACATCATGTGGCAAACCGGTGAGCATGTGGCTCTATTAGTATAGGAGATACCTGAAAACATATCACACTTTTCATCATAGTGCTTTTACCAATGCATAAAATGCATGGAGAAGTCATTTCGAATGACTGGTCCTCAGTGTTGTGAGAACGATGACTGGTTAAAATTTTTGGTGGTTTCTTGTTCAGTCCATAGGCCTACATCATGTGGCAAACCGGTGAGCATGTGGCTCTATTAGTATAGGAGATACCTGAAAACATATCACACTTTTCATCATAGTGCTTTTACCAATGCATAAAATGCATGGAGAAGTCATTTCGAATGACTGGTCCTCAGTGTTGTGAGAACGATGACTGGTTAAAATTTTTGGTGGTTTCTTGTTCAGTCCATAGGCCTACATCATATGGCAAACCGGTGAGCATGTGGCTCTATTAGTATAGGAGATACCTGAAAACATATCACACTTTTCATCATAGTGCTTTTACCAATGCATAAAATGCATGGAGAAGTCATTTCGAATGACTGGTCCTCAGTGTTGTGAGAACGATGACTGGTTAAAATTTTTGGTGGTTTCTTGTTCAGTCCATAGGCCTACATCATGTGGCAAACCAGTGAGCATGTGGCTCTATTAGTATAGGAGATACCTGAAAACATATCACACTTTTCATCATAGTGCTTTTACCAATGCATAAAATGCATGGAGAAGTCATTTCGAATGACTGGTCCTCAGTGTTGTGAGAACGATGACTGGATAAAATTGTTGGTGGTTTCTTGTTCAGTCCATAGGCCTACATCATGTGGCAAATCGATGAGCATGTGGCTCTATTAGTATAGGAGATACCTGAAAACATATCACACTTTTCATCATAGTGCTTTTACCAATGCATAAAATGCATGGAGAAGTCATTTCGAACGACTGGTCCTCAGTGTTGTGAGAACGATGACTGGTTAAAAATTTTGGTGGCTTCTTGTTCAGTCCATAGGCCTACATCATGTGGCAAACCGGTTAGCATGTGGCTCTATTAGTATAGGAGATATCTGAAAACATATCACACTTTTCATCATAGTGCTTTTACCAATACATAAAATGCATGGAGAAGTCATTTCGAATGACTGGTCCTCAGTGTTGTGAGAACGATGACTGGTTAAAATTTTTGGTGGTTTCTTTTTCAGTCCATAGGCCTACATCATGTGGCAAACCGGTGAGCATGTGGCTCTATTAGTATAGGAGATACCTGAAAACATATCACACTTTTCATCATAGTGCTTTTACCAATGCATAAAATGCATGGAGAAGTCATTTCGAATGACTGGTCCTCAGTGTTGTGAGAACGATGACTGGTTAAAATTTTTGGTGGTTTCTTGTTCAGTCCATAGGCCTACATCATGTGGCAAACCGGTGAGCATGTGGCTCTATTAGTATAGGAGATACCTGAAAACATATCACACTTTTCATCATAGTGCTTTTACCAATGCATAAAATGCATGGAGAAGTCATTTCGAATGACTGGTCCTCAGTGTTGTGAGAACGATGACTGGTTAAAATTTTTGGTGGTTTCTTGTTCAGTCCATAGGCCTACATCATGTGGCAAACCGGTGAGCATGTGGCTCTATTAGTATAGGAGATACCTGAAAACATATCACACTTTTCATCATAGTGCTTTTACCAATGCATAAAATGCATGGAGAAGTCATTTCGAATGACTGGTCCTCAGTGTTGTGAGAACGATGACTGGTTAAAATTTTTGGTGGTTTCTTGTTCAGTCCATAGGCCTACATCATGTGGCAAACCGGTGAGCATGTGGCTCTATTAGTATAGGAGATACCTGAAAACATATCACACTTTTCATCATAGTGCTTTTACCAATGCATAAAATGCATGGAGAAGTCATTTCGAATGACTGGTCCTCAGTGTTGTGAGAACGATGACTGGTTAAAATTTTTGGTGGTTTCTTGTTCAGTCCATAGGCCTACATCATATGGCAAACCGGTGAGCATGTGGCTCTATTAGTATAGGAGATACCTGAAAACATATCACACTTTTCATCATAGTGCTTTTACCAATGCATAAAATGCATGGAGAAGTCATTTCGAATGACTGGTCCTCAGTGTTGTGAGAACGATGACTGGTTAAAATTTTTGGTGGTTTCTTGTTCAGTCCATAGGCCTACATCATGTGGCAAACCAGTGAGCATGTGGCTCTATTAGTATAGGAGATACCTGAAAACATATCACACTTTTCATCATAGTGCTTTTACCAATGCATAAAATGCATGGAGAAGTCATTTCGAATGACTGGTCCTCAGTGTTGTGAGAACGATGACTGGATAAAATTGTTGGTGGTTTCTTGTTCAGTCCATAGGCCTACATCATGTGGCAAATCGATGAGCATGTGGCTCTATTAGTATAGGAGATACCTGAAAACATATCACACTTTTCATCATAGTGCTTTTACCAATGCATAAAATGCATGGAGAAGTCATTTCGAACGACTGGTCCTCAGTGTTGTGAGAACGATGACTGGTTAAAAATTTTGGTGGCTTCTTGTTCAGTCCATAGGCCTACATCATGTGGCAAACCGGTTAGCATGTGGCTCTATTAGTATAGGAGATATCTGAAAACATATCACACTTTTCATCATAGTGCTTTTACCAATACATAAAATGCATGGAGAAGTCATTTCGAATGACTGGTCCTCAGTGTTGTGAGAACGATGACTGGTTAAAATTTTTGGTGGTTTCTTTTTCAGTCCATAGGCCTACATCATGTGGCAAACCGGTGAGCATGTGGCTCTATTAGTATAGGAGATACCTGAAAACATATCACACTTTTCATCATAGTGCTTTTACCAATGCATAAAATGCATGGAGAAGTCATTTCGAATGACTGGTCCTCAGTGTTGTGAGAACGATGACTGGTTAAAATTTTTGGTGGTTTCTTGTTCAGTCCATAGGCCTACATCATGTGGCAAACCGGTGAGCATGTGGCTCTATTAGTATAGGAGATACCTGAAAACATATCACACTTTTCATCATAGTGCTTTTACCAATGCATAAAATGCATGGAGAAGTCATTTCGAATGACTGGTCCTCAGTGTTGTGAGAACGATGACTGGTTAAAATTTTTGGTGGTTTCTTGTTCAGTCCATAGGCCTACATCATGTGGCAAACCGGTGAGCATGTGGCTCTATTAGTATAGGAGATACCTGAAAACATATCACACTTTTCATCATAGTGCTTTTACCAATGCATAAAATGCATGGAGAAGTCATTTCGAATGACTGGTCCTCAGTGTTGTGAGAACGATGACTGGTTAAAATTTTTGGTGGTTTCTTGTTCAGTCCATAGGCCTACATCATGTGGCAAACCGGTGAGCATGTGGCTCTATTAGTATAGGAGATACCTGAAAACATATCACACTTTTCATCATAGTGCTTTTACCAATGCATAAAATGCATGGAGAAGTCATTTCGAATGACTGGTCCTCAGTGTTGTGAGAACGATGACTGGTTAAAATTTTTGGTGGTTTCTTGTTCAGTCCATAGGCCTACATCATATGGCAAACCGGTGAGCATGTGGCTCTATTAGTATAGGAGATACCTGAAAACATATCACACTTTTCATCATAGTGCTTTTACCAATGCATAAAATGCATGGAGAAGTCATTTCGAATGACTGGTCCTCAGTGTTGTGAGAACGATGACTGGTTAAAATTTTTGGTGGTTTCTTGTTCAGTCCATAGGCCTACATCATGTGGCAAACCAGTGAGCATGTGGCTCTATTAGTATAGGAGATACCTGAAAACATATCACACTTTTCATCATAGTGCTTTTACCAATGCATAAAATGCATGGAGAAGTCATTTCGAATGACTGGTCCTCAGTGTTGTGAGAACGATGACTGGATAAAATTGTTGGTGGTTTCTTGTTCAGTCCATAGGCCTACATCATGTGGCAAATCGATGAGCATGTGGCTCTATTAGTATAGGAGATACCTGAAAACATATCACACTTTTCATCATAGTGCTTTTACCAATGCATAAAATGCATGGAGAAGTCATTTCGAACGACTGGTCCTCAGTGTTGTGAGAACGATGACTGGTTAAAAATTTTGGTGGCTTCTTGTTCAGTCCATAGGCCTACATCATGTGGCAAACCGGTTAGCATGTGGCTCTATTAGTATAGGAGATATCTGAAAACATATCACACTTTTCATCATAGTGCTTTTACCAATACATAAAATGCATGGAGAAGTCATTTCGAATGACTGGTCCTCAGTGTTGTGAGAACGATGACTGGTTAAAATTTTTGGTGGTTTCTTTTTCAGTCCATAGGCCTACATCATGTGGCAAACCGGTGAGCATGTGGCTCTATTAGTATAGGAGATACCTGAAAACATATCACACTTTTCATCATAGTGCTTTTACCAATGCATAAAATGCATGGAGAAGTCATTTCGAATGACTGGTCCTCAGTGTTGTGAGAACGATGACTGGTTAAAATTTTTGGTGGTTTCTTGTTCAGTCCATAGGCCTACATCATGTGGCAAACCGGTGAGCATGTGGCTCTATTAGTATAGGAGATACCTGAAAACATATCACACTTTTCATCATAGTGCTTTTACCAATGCATAAAATGCATGGAGAAGTCATTTCGAATGACTGGTCCTCAGTGTTGTGAGAACGATGACTGGTTAAAATTTTTGGTGGTTTCTTGTTCAGTCCATAGGCCTACATCATGTGGCAAACCGGTGAGCATGTGGCTCTATTAGTATAGGAGATACCTGAAAACATATCACACTTTTCATCATAGTGCTTTTACCAATGCATAAAATGCATGGAGAAGTCATTTCGAATGACTGGTCCTCAGTGTTGTGAGAACGATGACTGGTTAAAATTTTTGGTGGTTTCTTGTTCAGTCCATAGGCCTACATCATGTGGCAAACCGGTGAGCATGTGGCTCTATTAGTATAGGAGATACCTGAAAACATATCACACTTTTCATCATAGTGCTTTTACCAATGCATAAAATGCATGGAGAAGTCATTTCGAATGACTGGTCCTCAGTGTTGTGAGAACGATGACTGGTTAAAATTTTTGGTGGTTTCTTGTTCAGTCCATAGGCCTACATCATGTGGCAAACCGGTGAGCATGTGGCTCTATTAGTATAGGAGATACCTGAAAACATATCACACTTTTCATCATAGTGCTTTTACCAATGCATAAAATGCATGGAGAAGTCATTTCGAATGACTGGTCCTCAGTGTTGTGAGAACGATGACTGGTTAAAATTTTTGGTGGCTTCTTGTTCAGTCCATAGGCCTACATCATGTGGCAAACCGGTGAGCATGTGGTTCTATTAGTATAGGAGATACCTGAAAACATATCACACTTTTCATCATAGTGCTTTTACCAATGCATAAAATGCATGGAGAAGTCATTTCGAATGACTGGTCCTCAGTGTTGTGAGAACGATGACTGGTTAAAATTTTTGGTGGTTTCTTGTTCAGTCCATAGGCCTACATCATGTGGCAAACCGGTGAGCATGTGGCTCTATTAGTATAGGAGATACCTGAAAACATATCACACTTTTCATCATAGTGCTTTTACCAATGCATAAAATACATGGAGAAGTCATTTCGAATGACTGGTCCTCAGTGTTGTGAGAACGATGACTGGTTAAAATTGTTGGTGGTTTCTTGTTCAGTCCATAGGCCTACATCATGTGGCAAATCGGTGAGCATGTGGCTCTATTAGTATAGGAGATACCTGAAAACATATCACACTTTTCATCATAGTGCTTTTACCAATGCATAAAATGCATGGAGAAGTCATTTCGAACGACTGGTCCTCAGTGTTGTGAGAACGATGACTGGTTAAAATTTTTGGTGGCTTCTTGTTCAGTATATAGGCCTACATCATGTGGCAAACCGGTTAGCATGTGGCTCTATTACTATAGGAGATATCTGAAAACATATCACACTTTTCATCATAGTGCTTTTACCAATGCATAAAATGCATGGAGAAGTCATTTCGAATGACTGGTCCTCAGTGTTGTGAGAACGATGACTGGTTAAAATTTTTGGTGGTTTCTTGTTCAGTCCATAGGCCTACATCATGTGGCAAACCGGTGAGCATGTGGCTCTATTAGTATAGGAGATACCTGAAAACATATCACACTTTTCATCATAGTGCTTTTACCAATGCATAAAATGCATGGAGAAGTCATTTCGAATGACTGGTCCTCAGTGTTGTGAGAACGATGACTGGTTAAAATTTTTGGTGGTTTCTTGTTCAGTCCATAGGCCTACATCATGTGGAAAACCGGTGAGCATGTGGCTCTATTAGTATAGGAGATACCTGAAAACATATCACACTTTTCATCATAGTGCTTTTACCAATGCATAAAATGCATGGAGAAGTCATTTCGAATGACTGGTCCTCAGTGTTGTGAGAACGATGACTGGTTAAAATTTTTGGTGGTTTCTTGTTCAGTCCATAGGCCTACATCATGTGGCAAACCGGTGAGCATGTGGCTCTATTAGTATAGGAGATACCTGAAAACATATCACACTTTTCATCATAGTGCTTTTACCAATGCATAAAATGCATGGAGAAGTCATTTCGAATGACTGGTCCTCAGTGTTGTGAGAACGATGACTGGTTAAAATTTTTGGTGGTTTCTTGTTCAGTCCATAGGCCTACATCATGTGGCAAACCGGTGAGCATGTGGCTCTATTAGTATAGGAGATACCTGAAAACATATCACACTTTTCATCATAGTGCTTTTACCAATGCATAAAATGCATGGAGAAGTCATTTCGAATGACTGGTCCTCAGTGTTGTGAGAACGATGACTGGTTAAAATTTTTGGTGGTTTCTTGTTCAGTCCATAGGCCTACATCATGTGGCAAACCGGTGAGCATGTGGCTCTATTAGTATAGGAGATACCTGAAAACATATCACACTTTTCATCATAGTGCTTTTACCAATGCATAAAATGCATGGAGAAGTCATTTCGAATGACTGGTCCTCAGTGTTGTGAGAACGATGACTGGTTAAAATTTTTGGTGGTTTCTTGTTCAGTCCATAGGCCTACATCATGTGGCAAACCGGTGAGCATGTGGCTCTATTAGTATAGGAGATACCTGAAAACATATCACACTTTTCATCATAGTGCTTTTACCAATGCATAAAATGCATGGAGAAGTCATTTCGAATGACTGGTCCTCAGTGTTGTGAGAACGATGACTGGTTAAAATTTTTGGTGGTTTCTTGTTCAGTCCATAGGCCTACATCATGTGGCAAACCGGTGAGCATGTGGCTCTATTAGTATAGGAGATACCTGAAAACATATCACACTTTTCATCATAGTGCTTTTACCAATGCATAAAATGCATGGAGAAGTCATTTCGAATGACTGGTCCTCAGTGTTGTGAGAACGATGACTGGTTAAAATTTTTGGTGGTTTCTTGTTCAGTCCATAGGCCTACATCATATGGCAAACCGGTGAGCATGTGGCTCTATTAGTATAGGAGATACCTGAAAACATATCACACTTTTCATCATAGTGCTTTTACCAATGCATAAAATGCATGGAGAAGTCATTTCGAATGACTGGTCCTCAGTGTTGTGAGAACGATGACTGGTTAAAATTTTTGGTGGTTTCTTGTTCAGTCCATAGGCCTACATCATGTGGCAAACCAGTGAGCATGTGGCTCTATTAGTATAGGAGATACCTGAAAACATATCACACTTTTCATCATAGTGCTTTTACCAATGCATAAAATGCATGGAGAAGTCATTTCGAATGACTGGTCCTCAGTGTTGTGAGAACGATTACTGGATAAAATTGTTGGTGGTTTCTTGTTCAGTCCATAGGCCTACATCATGTGGCAAATCGATGAGCATGTGGCTCTATTAGTATAGGAGATACCTGAAAACATATCACACTTTTCATCATAGTGCTTTTACCAATGCATAAAATGCATGGAGAAGTCATTTCGAACGACTGGTCCTCAGTGTTGTGAGAACGATGACTGGTTAAAAATTTTGGTGGCTTCTTGTTCAGTCCATAGGCCTACATCATGTGGCAAACCGGTTAGCATGTGGCTCTATTAGTATAGGAGATATCTGAAAACATATCACACTTTTCATCATAGTGCTTTTACCAATACATAAAATGCATGGAGAAGTCATTTCGAATGACTGGTCCTCAGTGTTGTGAGAACGATGACTGGTTAAAATTTTTGGTGGTTTCTTTTTCAGTCCATAGGCCTACATCATGTGGCAAACCGGTGAGCATGTGGCTCTATTAGTATAGGAGATACCTGAAAACATATCACACTTTTCATCATAGTGCTTTTACCAATGCATAAAATGCATGGAGAAGTCATTTCGAATGACTGGTCCTCAGTGTTGTGAGAACGATGACTGGTTAAAATTTTTGGTGGTTTCTTGTTCAGTCCATAGGCCTACATCATGTGGAAAACCGGTGAGCATGTGGCTCTATTAGTATAGGAGATACCTGAAAACATATCACACTTTTCATCATAGTGCTTTTACCAATGCATAAAATGCATGGAGAAGTCATTTCGAATGACTGGTCCTCAGTGTTGTGAGAACGATGACTGGTTAAAATTTTTGGTGGTTTCTTGTTCAGTCCATAGGCCTACATCATGTGGCAAACCGGTGAGCATGTGGCTCTATTAGTATAGGAGATACCTGAAAACATATCACACTTTTCATCATAGTGCTTTTACCAATGCATAAAATGCATGGAGAAGTCATTTCGAATGACTGGTCCTCAGTGTTGTGAGAACGATGACTGGTTAAAATTTTTGGTGGTTTCTTGTTCAGTCCATAGGCCTACATCATGTGGCAAACCGGTGAGCATGTGGCTCTATTAGTATAGGAGATACCTGAAAACATATCACACTTTTCATCATAGTGCTTTTACCAATGCATAAAATGCATGGAGAAGTCATTTCGAATGACTGGTCCTCAGTGTTGTGAGAACGATGACTGGTTAAAATTTTTGGTGGTTTCTTGTTCAGTCCATAGGCCTACATCATGTGGCAAACCGGTGAGCATGTGGCTCTATTAGTATAGGAGATACCTGAAAACATATCACACTTTTCATCATAGTGCTTTTACCAATGCATAAAATGCATGGAGAAGTCATTTCGAATGACTGGTCCTCAGTGTTGTGAGAACGATGACTGGTTAAAATTTTTGGTGGTTTCTTGTTCAGTCCATAGGCCTACATCATGTTGCAAACCGGTGAGCATGTGGCTCTATTAGTATAGGAGATACCTGAAAACATATCACACTTTTCATCATAGTGCTTTTACCAATGCATAAAATGCATGGAGAAGTCATTTCGAATGACTGGTCCTCAGTGTTGTGAGAACGATGACTGGTTAAAATTTTTGGTGGTTTCTTGTTCAGTCCATAGGCCTACATCATGTGGCAAACCGGTGAGCATGTGGCTCTATTAGTATAGGAGATACCTGAAAACATATCACACTTTTCATCATAGTGCTTTTACCAATGCATAAAATGCATGGAGAAGTCATTTCGAATGACTGGTCCTCAGTGTTGTGAGAACGATGACTGGTTAAAATTTTTGGTGGTTTCTTGTTTCGTCCATAGGCCTACATCATGTGACAAACCGGTGAGCATGTGGCTCTATTAGTATAGGAGATACCTGAAAACATATCACACTTTTCATCATAGTGCTTTTACCAATGCATAAAATGCATGGAGAAGTCATTTCGAATGACTGGTCCTCAGTGTTGTGAGAACGATGACTGGTTAAAATTTTTGGTGGTTTCTTGTTCAGTCCATAGGCCTACATCATGTGGCAAACCGGTGAGCATGTGGCTCTATT
Source organism: Ranitomeya imitator (assembly GCF_032444005.1). Taxonomy (NCBI): domain Eukaryota; kingdom Metazoa; phylum Chordata; class Amphibia; order Anura; family Dendrobatidae; genus Ranitomeya; species Ranitomeya imitator. The sequence goes on from NW_027194183.1 coordinate 26,380, forward strand.
AGTATAGGAGATACCTGAAAACATATCACACTTTTCATCATAGTGCTTTTAACAAATGCATAAAATGCATGGAGAAGTCATTTCGAATGACTGGTCCTCAGTGTTGTGAGAACGATGACTAGTTAAAATTTTTGGTGGTTTCTTGTTCAGTCCATAGGCCTACATCATGTGGCAAACCGGTGAGCATGTGGCTCTATTAGTATAGGAGATACCTGAAAACATATCACACTTTTCATCATAGTGCTTTTACCAATGCATAAAATGCATGGAGAAGTCATTTCGAATGACTGGTCCTCAGTGTTGTGAGAACGATGACTGGTTAAAATTTTTGGTGGTTTCTTGTTCAGTCCATAGGCCTACATCATGTGGCAAACCGGTGAGCATGTGGCTCTATTAGTATAGGAGATACCTGAAAACATATCACACTTTTCATCATAGTGCTTTTACCAATGCATAAAATGCATGGAGAAGTCATTTCGAATGACTGGTCCTCAGTGTTGTGAGAACGATGACTGGTTAAAATTTTTGGTGGTTTCTTGTTCAGTCCATAGGCCTACATCATGTGGCAAACCGGTGAGCATGTGGCTCTATTAGTATAGGAGATACCTGAAAACATATCACACTTTTCATCATAGTGCTTTTACCAATGCATAAAATGCATGGAGAAGTCATTTCGAATGACTGGTCCTCAGTGTTGTGAGAACGATGACTGGTTAAAATTTTTGGTGGTTTCTTGTTTAGTCCATAGGCCTACATCATGTGGCAAACCGGTGAGCATGTGGCTCTATTAGTATAGGAGATACCTGAAAACATATCACACTTTTCATCATAGTGCTTTTACCAATGCATAAAATGCATGGAGAAGTCATTTCGAATGACTGGTCCTCAGTGTTGTGAGAATGATGACTGGTTAAAATTTTTGGTGGTTTCTTGTTCAGTCCATAGGCCTACATCATGTGGCAAACCGGTGAGCATGTGGCTCTATTAGTATAGGAGATACCTGAAAACATATCACACTTTTCATCATAGTGCTTTTACCAATGCATAAAATGCATGGAGAAGTCATTTCGAATGACTGGTCCTCAGTGTTGTGAGAACGATGACTGGTTAAAATTTTTGGTGGTTTCTTGTTCAGTCCATAGGCCTACATCATGTGGCAAACCGGTGAGCATGTGGCTCTATTAGTATAGGAGATACCTGAAAACATATCACACTTTTCATCATAGTGCTTTTACCAATGCATAAAATGCATGGAGAAGTCATTTCGAATGACTGGTCCTCAGTGTTGTGAGAACGATGACTGGTTAAAATTTTTGGTGGTTTCTTGTTCAGTCCATAGGCCTACATCATGTGGCAAACCGGTGAGCATGTGGCTCTATTAGTATAGGAGATACCTGAAAACATATCACACTTTTCATCATAGTGCTTTTACCAATGCATAAAATGCATGGAGAAGTCATTTCGAATGACTGGTCCTCAGTGTTGTGAGAACGATGACTGGTTAAAATTTTTGGTGGTTTCTTGTTCAGTCCATAGGCCTACATCATGTGGCAAACCGGTGAGCATGTGGCTCTATTAGTATAGGAGATACCTGAAAACATATCACACTTTTCATCATAGTGCTTTTACCAATGCATAAAATGCATGGAGAAGTCATTTCGAATGACTGGTCCTCAGTGTTGTGAGAACGATGACTGGTTAAAATTTTTGGTGGTTTCTTGTTCAGTCCATAGGCCTACATCATGTGGCAAACCGGTGAGCATGTGGCTCTATTAGTATAGGAGATACCTGAAAACATATCACACTTTTCATCATAGTGCTTTTAACAAATGCATAAAATGCATGGAGAAGTCATTTCGAATGACTGGTCCTCAGTGTTGTGAGAACGATGACTGGTTAAAATTTTTGGTGGTTTCTTGTTCAGTCCATAGGCCTACATCATGTGGCAAACCGGTGAGCATGTGGCTCTAGTAGTATAGGAGATACCTGAAAACATATCACACTTTTCATCATAGTGCTTTTACCAATGCATAAAATGCATGGAGAAGTCATTTCGAATGACTGGTCCTCAGTGTTGTGAGAACGATGACTGGTTAAAATTTTTGGTGGTTTCTTGTTCAGTCCATAGGCCTACATCATGTGGCAAACCGGTGAGCATGTGGCTCTATTAGTATAGGAGATACCTGAAAACATATCACACTTTTCATCATAGTGCTTTTACCAATGCATAAAATGCATGGAGAAGTCATTTCGAATGACTGGTCCTCAGTGTTGTGAGAACGATGACTGGTTAAAATTTTTGGTGGTTTCTTGTTCAGTCCATAGGCCTACATCATGTGGCAAACCGGTGAGCATGTGGCTCTATTAGTATAGGAGATACCTGAAAACATATCACACTTTTCATCATAGTGCTTTTACCAATGCATAAAATGCATGGAGAAGTCATTTCGAATGACTGGTCCTCAGTGTTGTGAGAACGATGACTGGTTAAAATTTTTGGTGGTTTCTTGTTCAGTCCATAGGCCTACATCATGTGGCAAACCGGTGAGCATGTGGCTCTATTAGTATAGGAGATACCTGAAAACATATCACACTTTTCATCATAGTGCTTTTACCAATGCATAAAATGCATGGAGAAGTCATTTCGAATGACTGGTCCTCAGTGTTGTGACAACAATGACTGGTTAAAATTTTTGGTGGTTTCTTGTTCAGTCCATAGGCCTACATCATGTGGCAAACCGGTGAGCATGTGGCTCTATTAGTATAGGAGATACCTGAAAACATATCACACTTTTCATCATAGTGCTTTTACCAATGCATAAAATGCATGGAGAAGTCATTTCGAATGACTGGTCCTCAGTGTTGTGAGAACGATGACTGGTTAAAATTTTTGGTGGTTTCTTGTTCAGTCCATAGGCCTACATCATGTGGCAAACCGGTGAGCATGTGGCTCTATTAGTATAGGAGATACCTGAAAACATATCACACTTTTCATCATAGTGCTTTTACCAATGCATAAAATGCATGGAGAAGTCATTTCGAATGACTGGTCCTCAGTGTTGTGAGAACGATGACTGGTTAAAATTTTTGGTGGTTTCTTGTTCAGTCCATAGGCCTACATCATGTGGCAAACCGGTGAGCATGTGGCTCTATTAGTATAGGAGATACCTGAAAACATATCACACTTTTCATCATAGTGCTTTTAACAAATGCATAAAATGCATGGAGAAGTCATTTCGAATGACTGGTCCTCAGTGTTGTGAGAACGATGACTGGTTAAAATTTTTGGTGGTTTCTTGTTCAGTCCATAGGCCTACATCATGTGGCAAACCGGTGAGCATGTGGCTCTAGTAGTATAGGAGATACCTGAAAACATATCACACTTTTCATCATAGTGCTTTTACCAATGCATAAAATGCATGGAGAAGTCATTTCGAATGACTGGTCCTCAGTGTTGTGAGAACGATGACTGGTTAAAATTTTTGGTGGTTTCTTGTTCAGTCCATAGGCCTACATCATGTGGCAAACCGGTGAGCATGTGGCTCTAGTAGTATAGGAGATACCTGAAAACATATCACACTTTTCATCATAGTGCTTTTACCAATGCATAAAATGCATGGAGAAGTCATTTCGAATGACTGGTCCTCAGTGTTGTGAGAACGATGACTGGTTAAAATTTTTGGTGGTTTCTTGTTCAGTCCATAGGCCTACATCATGTGGCAAACCGGTGAGCATGTGGCTCTATTAGTATAGGAGATACCTGAAAACATATCACACTTTTCATCATAGTGCTTTTACCAATGCATAAAATGCATGGAGAAGTCATTTCGAATGACTGGTCCTCAGTGTTGTGAGAACGATGACTGGTTAAAATTTTTGGTGGTTTCTTGTTCAGTCCATAGGCCTACATCATGTGGCAAACCGGTGAGCATGTGGCTCTATTAGTATAGGAGATACCTGAAAACATATCACACTTTTCATCATAGTGCTTTTACCAATGCATAAAATGCATGGAGAAGTCATTTCGAATGACTGGTCCTCAGTGTTGTGAGAACGATGACTGGTTAAAATTTTTGGTGGTTTCTTGTTCAGTCCATAGGCCTACATCATGTGGCAAACCGGTGAGCATGTGGCTCTATTAGTATAGGAGATACCTGAAAACATATCACACTTTTCATCATAGTGCTTTTAACAAATGCATAAAATGCATGGAGAAGTCATTTCGAATGACTGGTCCTCAGTGTTGTGAGAACGATGACTGGTTAAAATTTTTGGTGGTTTCTTGTTCAGTCCATAGGCCTACATCATGTGGCAAACCGGTGAGCATGTGGCTCTAGTAGTATAGGAGATACCTGAAAACATATCACACTTTTCATCATAGTGCTTTTACCAATGCATAAAATGCATGGAGAAGTCATTTCGAATGACTGGTCCTCAGTGTTGTGAGAACGATGACTGGTTAAAATTTTTGGTGGTTTCTTGTTCAGTCCATAGGCCTACATCATGTGGCAAACCGGTGAGCATGTGGCTCTATTAGTATAGGAGATACCTGAAAACATATCACACTTTTCATCATAGTGCTTTTACCAATGCATAAAATGCATGGAGAAGTCATTTCGAATGACTGGTCCTCAGTGTTGTGAGAACGATGACTGGTTAAAATTTTTGGTGGTTTCTTGTTCAGTCCATAGGCCTACATCATGTGGCAAACCGGTGAGCATGTGGCTCTATTAGTATAGGAGATACCTGAAAACATATCACACTTTTCATCATAGTGCTTTTACCAATGCATAAAATGCATGGAGAAGTCATTTCGAATGACTGGTCCTCAGTGTTGTGAGAACGATGACTGGTTAAAATTTTTGGTGGTTTCTTGTTCAGTCCATAGGCCTACATCATGTGGCAAACCGGTGAGCATGTGGCTCTATTAGTATAGGAGATACCTGAAAACATATCACACTTTTCATCATAGTGCTTTTACCAATGCATAAAATGCATGGAGAAGTCATTTCGAAAGACTGGTCCTCAGTGTTGTGAGAACGATGACTGGTTAAAATTTTTGGTGGTTTCTTGTTCAGTCCATAGGCCTACATCATGTGGCAAACCGGTGAGCATGTGGCTCTATTAGTATAGGAGATACCTGAAAACATATCACACTTTTCATCATAGTGCTTTTACCAATGCATAAAATGCATGGAGAAGTCATTTCGAATGACTGGTCCTCAGTGTTGTGAGAACGATGACTGGTTAAAATTTTTGGTGGTTTCTTGTTCAGTCCATAGGCCTACATCATGTGGCAAACCGGTGAGCATGTGGCTCTATTAGTATAGGAGATACCTGAAAACATATCACACTTTTCATCATAGTGCTTTTACCAATGCATAAAATGCATGGAGAAGTCATTTCGAATGACTGGTCCTCAGTGTTGTGAGAATGATGACTGGTTAAAATTTTTGGTGGTTTCTTGTTCAGTCCATAGGCCTACATCATGTGGCAAACCGGTGAGCATGTGGCTCTATTAGTATAGGAGATACCTGAAAACATATCACACTTTTCATCATAGTGCTTTTACCAATGCATAAAATGCATGGAGAAGTCATTTTGAATGACTGGTCCTCAGTGTTGTGAGAACGATGACTGGTTAAAATTTTTGGTGGTTTCTTGTTCAGTCCATAGGCCTACATCATGTGGCAAACCGGTGAGCATGTGGCTCTATTAGTATAGGAGATACCTGAAAATATATCTCACTTTTCATCATAGTGCTTTTACCAATGCATAAAATGCATGGAGAAGTCATTTCGAATGATTGGTCCTCAGTGTTGTGAGAACGATGACTGGTTAAAATTTTTGGTGGTTTCTTGTTCAGTCCATAGGCCTACATCATGTGGCAAACCGGTGAGCATATGGCTCTATTAGTATAGGAGATACCTGAAAACATATCACACTTTTCATCATAGTGCTTTTACCAATGCATAAAATGCATGGAGAAGTCATTTCGAATGACTGGTCCTCAGTGTTGTGAGAACGATGACTGGTTAAAATTTTTGGTGGTTTCTTGTTCAGTCCATAGGCCTACATCATGTGGCAAACCGGTGAGCATGTGGCTCTATTAGTATAGGAGATACCTGAAAACATATCACACTTTTCATCATAGTGCTTTTACCAATGCATAAAATGCATGGAGAAGTCATTTCGAATGACTGGTCCTCAGTGTTGTGAGAACGATGACTGGTTAAAATTTTTGGTGGTTTCTTGTTCAGTCCATAGGCCTACATCATGTGGCAAACCGGTGAGCATGTGGCTCTATTAGTATAGGAGATACCTGAAAACATATCACACTTTTCATCATAGTGCTTTTACCAATGCATAAAATGCATGGAGAAGTCATTTCGAATGACTGGTCCTCAGTGTTGTGAGAACGATGACTGGTTAAAATTTTTGGTGGTTTCTTGTTCAGTCCATAGGCCTACATCATGTGGCAAACCGGTGAGCATGTGGCTCTATTAGTATAGGAGATACCTGAAAACATATCACACTTTTCATCATAGTGCTTTTACCAATGCATAAAATGCATGGAGAAGTCATTTCGAATGACTGGTCCTCAGTGTTGTGAGAACGATGACTGGTTAAAATTTTTGGTGGTTTCTTGTTCAGTCCATAGGCCTACATCATGTGGCAAACCGGTGAGCATGTGGCTCTATTAGTATAGGAGATACCTGAAAACATATCACACTTTTCATCATAGTGCTTTTACCAATGCATAAAATGCATGGAGAAGTCATTTCGAATGACTGGTCCTCAGTGTTGTGAGAACGATGACTGGTTAAAATTTTTGGTGGTTTCTTGTTCAGTCCATAGGCCTACATCATGTGGCAAACCGGTGAGCATGTGGCTCTATTAGTATAGGAGATACCTGAAAACATATCACACTTTTCATCATAGTGCTTTTACCAATGCATAAAATGCATGGAGAAGTCATTTCGAATGACTGGTCCTCAGTGTTGTGAGAACGATGACTGGTTAAAATTTTTGGTGGTTTCTTGTTCAGTCCATAGGCCTACATCATGTGGCAAACCGGTGAGCATGTGGCTCTATTAGTATAGGAGATACCTGAAAACATATCACACTTTTCATCATAGTGCTTTTACCAATGCATAAAATGCATGGAGAAGTCATTTCGAATGACTGGTCCTCAGTGTTGTGAGAACGATGACTGGTTAAAATTTTTGGTGGTTTCTTGTTCAGTCCATAGGCCTACATCATGTGGCAAACCGGTGAGCATGTGGCTCTATTAGTATAGGAGATACCTGAAAACATATCACACTTTTCATCATAGTGCTTTTACCAATGCATAAAATGCATGGAGAAGTCATTTCGAATGATTGGTCCTCAGTGTTGTGAGAACGATGACTGGTTAAAATTTTTGGTGGTTTCTTGTTCAGTCCATAGGCCTACATCATGTGGCAAACCGGTGAGCATGTGGCTCTATTAGTATAGGAGATACCTGAAAACATATCACACTTTTCATCATAGTGCTTTTACCAATGCATAAAATGCATGGAGAAGTCATTTCGAATGACTGGTCCTCAGTGTTGTGAGAACGATGACTGGTTAAAATTTTTGGTGGTTTCTTGTTCAGTCCATAGGCCTACATCATGTGGCAAACCGGTGAGCATGTGGCTCTATTAGTATAGGAGATACCTGAAAACATATCACACTTTTCATCATAGTGCTTTTACCAATGCATAAAATGCATGGAGAAGTCATTTCGAATGACTGGTCCTCAGTGTTGTGAGAACGATGACTGGTTAAAATTTTTGGTGGTTTCTTGTTCAGTCCATAGGCCTACATCATGTGGCAAACCGGTGAGCATGTGGCTCTATTAGTATAGGAGATACCTGAAAACATATCACACTTTTCATCATAGTGCTTTTACCAATGCATAAAATGCATGGAGAAGTCATTTCGAATGACTGGTCCTCAGTGTTGTGAGAATGATGACTGGTTAAAATTTTTGATGGTTTCTTGTTCAGTCCATAGGCCTACATCATGTGGCAAACCGGTGAGCATGTGGCTCTATTAGTATAGGAGATACCTGAAAACATATCACACTTTTCATCATAGTGCTTTTACCAATGCATAAAATGCATGGAGAAGTCATTTCGAATGACTGGTCCTCAGTGTTGTGAGAACGATGACTGGTTAAAATTTTTGGTGGTTTCTTGTTCAGTCCATAGGCCTACATCATGTGGCAAATCGGTGAGCATGTGGCTCTATTAGTATAGGAGATACCTGAAAACATATCTCACTTTTCATCATAGTGCTTTTACCAATGCATAAAATGCATGGAGAAGTCATTTCGAATGACTAGTCCTCAGTGTTGTGAGAACGATGACTGGTTAAAATTTTTGGTGGTTTCTTGTTCAGTCCATAGGCCTACATCATGTGGCAAACCGGTGAGCATGTGGCTCTATTAGTATAGGAGATACCTGAAAACATATCACACTTTTCATCATAGTGCTTTTACCAATGCATAAAATGCATGGAGAAGTCATTTCGAATGACTGGTCCTCAGTGTTGTGATAACGATGACTGGTTAAAATTTTTGGTGGTTTCTTGTTCAGTCCATAGGCCTACATCATGTGGCAAACCGGTGAGCATGTGGCTCTATTAGTATAGGAGATACCTGAAAACATATCACACTTTTCATCATAGTGCTTTTACTAATGCATAAAATGCATGGAGAAGTCATTTCGAATGACTGGTCCTCAGTGTTGTGAGAACGATGACTGGTTAAAATTTTTGGTGGTTTCTTGTTCAGTCCATAGGCCTACATCATGTGGCAAACCGGTGAGCATGTGGCTCTATTAGTATAGGAGATACCTGAAAACATATCACACTTTTCATCATAGTGCTTTTACCAATGCATAAAATGCATGGAGAAGTCATTTCGAATGACTGGTCCTCAGTGTTGTGAGAACGATGACTGGTTAAAATTTTTGGTGGTTTCTTGTTCAGTCCATAGGCCTACATCATGTGGCAAACCGGTGAGCATGTGGCTCTATTAGTATAGGAGATACCAGAAAACATATCACACTTTTCATCATAGTGCTTTTACCAATGCATAAAATGCATGGAGAAGTCATTTCGAATGACTGGTCCTCAGTGTTGTGAGAACGATGACTGGTTAAAATTTTTGGTGGTTTCTTGTTCAGTCCATAGGCCTACATCATGTGGCAAACCGGTGAGCATGTGGCTCTATTAGTATAGGAGATACCTGAAAACATATCACACTTTTCATCATAGTGCTTTTACCAATGCATAAAATGCATGGAGAAGTCATTTCGAATGACTGGTCCTCAGTGTTGTGAGAACGATGACTGGTTAAAATTTTTGGTGGTTTCTTGTTCAGTCCATAGGCCTACATCATGTGGCAAACCGGTGAGCATGTGGCTCTATTAGTATAGGAGATACCTGAAAACATCACACTTTTCATCATAGTGCTTTTACCAATGCATAAAATGCATGGAGAAGTCATTTCGAATGACTGGTCCTCAGTGTTGTGAGAACGATGACTGGTTAAAATTTTTGGTGGTTTCTTGTTCAGTCCATAGGCCTACATCATGTGGCAAACCGGTGAGCATGTGGCTCTATTAGTATAGGAGATACCTGAAAACATATCACACTTTTCATCATAGTGCTTTTACCAATGCATAAAATGCATGGAGAAGTCATTTCGAATGACTGGTCCTCAGTGTTGTGAGAACGATGACTGGTTAAAATTTTTGGTGGTTTCTTGTTCAGTCCATAGGCCTACATCATGTGGCAAACCGGTGAGCATGTGGCTCTATTAGTATAGGAGATACCTGAAAACATATCACACTTTTCATCATAGTGCTTTTACTAATGCATAAAATGCATGGAGAAGTCATTTCGAATGACTGGTCCTCAGTGTTGTGAGAACGATGACTGGTTAAAATTTTTGGTGGTTTCTTGTTCAGTCCATAGGCCTACATCATGTAGCAAACCGGTGAGCATGTGGCTCTATTAGTATAGGAGATACCTGAAAACATATCACACTTTTCATCATAGTGCTTTTACCAATGCATAAAATGCATGGAGAAGTCATTTCGAATGACTGGTCCTCAGTGTTGTGAGAACGATGACTGGTTAAAATTTTTGGTGGTTTCTTGTTCAGTCCATAGGCCTACATCATGTGGCAAACCGGTGAGCATGTGGCTCTATTAGTATAGGAGATACCTGAAAACATATCACACTTTTCATCATAGTGCTTTTACCAATGCATAAAATGCATGGAGAAGTCATTTCGAATGACTGGTCCTCAGTGTTGTGAGAACGATGACTGGTTAAAATTTTTGGTGGTTTCTTGTTCAGTCCATAGGCCTACATCATGTGGCAAACCGGTGAGCATGTGGCTCTATTAGTATAGGAGATACCTGAAAACATCACACTTTTCATCATAGTGCTTTTACCAATGCATAAAATGCATGGAGAAGTCATTTCGAATGACTGGTCCTCAGTGTTGTGAGAACGATGACTGGTTAAAATTTTTGCTGGTTTCTTGTTCAGTCCATAGGCCTACATCATGTGGCAAACCGGTGAGCATGTGGCTCTATTAGTATAGGAGATACCTGAAAACATATCACACTTTTCATCATAGTGCTTTTACCAATGCATAAAATGCATGGAGAAGTCATTTCGAATGACTGGTCCTCAGTGTTGTGAGAACGATGACTGGTTAAAATTTTTGGTGGTTTCTTGTTCAGTCCATAGGCCTACATCATGTGGCAAACCGGTGAGCATGTGGCTCTATTAGTATAGGAGATACCTGAAAACATATCACACTTTTCATCATAGTGCTTTTACCAATGCATAAAATGCATGGAGAAGTCATTTCGAATGACTGGTCCTCAGTGTTGTGAGAACGATGACTGGTTAAAATTTTTGGTGGTTTCTTGTTCAGTCCATAGGCCTACATCATGTGGCAAACCGGTGAGCAAGTGGCTCTATTAGTATAGGAGATACCTGAAAACATATCACACTTTTCATCATAGTGCTTTTACCAATGCATAAAATGCATGGAGAAGTCATTTCGAATGACTGGTCCTCAGTGTTGTGAGAACGATGACTGGTTAAAATTTTTGGTGGTTTCTTGTTCAGTCCATAGGCCTACATCATGTGGCAAACCGGTGAGCATGTGGCTCTATTAGTATAGGAGATACCTGAAAACATATCACACTTTTCATCATAGTGCTTTTACCAATGCATAAAATGCATGGAGAAGTCATTTCGAATGACTGGTCCTCAGTGTTGTGAGAACGATGACTGGTTAAAATTTTTGGTGGTTTCTTGTTCAGTCCATAGACCTACATCATGTGGCAAACCGGTGAGCATGTGGCTCTATTAGTATAGGAGATACCTGAAAACATATCACACTTTTCATCATAGTGCTTTTACCAATGCATAAAATGCATGGAGAAGTCATTTCGAATGACTAGTCCTCAGTGTTGTGAGAACGATGACTGGTTAAAATTTTTGGTGGTTTCTTGTTCAGTCCATAGGCCTACATCATGTGGCAAACCGGTGAGCATGTGGCTCTATTAGTATAGGAGATACCTGAAAACATATCACACTTTTCATCATAGTGCTTTTACCAATGCATAAAATGCATGGAGAAGTCATTTCGAATGACTAGTCCTCAGTGTTGTGAGAACGATGACTGGTTAAAATTTTTGGTGGTTTCTTGTTCAGTCCATAGGCCTACATCATGTGGCAAACCGGTGAGCATGTGGCTCTATTAGTATAGGAGATACCTGAAAACATATCACACTTTTCATCATAGTGCTTTTACCAATGCATAAAATGCATGGAGAAGTCATTTCGAATGACTGGTCCTCAGTGTTGTGAGAACGATGACTGGTTAAAATTTTTGGTGGTTTCTTGTTCAGTCCATAGGCCTACATCATGTGGCAAACCGGTGAGCATGTGGCTCTATTAGTATAGGAGATACCTGAAAACATATCACACTTTTTATCATAGTGCTTTTACCAATGCATAAAATGCATGGAGAAGTCATTTCGAATGACTGGTCCTCAGTGTTGTGAGAACGATGACTGGTTAAAATTTTTGGTGGTTTCTTGTTCAGTCCATAGGCCTACATCATGTGGCAAACCGGTGAGCATGTGGCTCTATTAGTATAGGAGATACCTGAAAACATATCACACTTTTCATCATAGTGCTTTTACCAATGCATAAAATGCATGGAGAAGTCATTTCGAATGACTGGTCCTCAGTGTTGTGAGAATGATGACTGGTTAAAATTTTTGGTGGTTTCTTGTTCAGTCCATAGGCCTACATCATGTGGCAAACCGGTGAGCATGTGGCTCTATTAGTATAGGAGATACCTGAAAACATATCACACTTTTCATCATAGTGCTTTTACCAATGCATAAAATGCATGGAGAAGTCATTTCGAATGACTGGTCCTCAGTGTTGTGAGAACGATGACTGGTTAAAATTTTTGGTGGTTTCTTGTTCAGTCCATAGGCCTACATCATGTGGCAAACCGGTGAGCATGTGGCTCTATTAGTATAGGAGATACCTGAAAACATATCACACTTTTCATCATAGTGCTTTTACCAATGCATAAAATGCATGGAGAAGTCATTTCGAATGACTGGTCCTCAGTGTTGTGAGAACGATGACTGGTTAAAATTTTTGGTGGTTTCTTGTTCAGTCCATAGGCCTACATCATGTGGCAAACCGGTGAGCATGTGGCTCTATTAGTATAGGAGATACCTGAAAACATATCACACTTTTCATCATAGTGCTTTTACCAATGCATAAAATGCATGGAAAAGTCATTTCGAATGACTGGTCCTCAGTGTTGTGAGAACGATGACTGGTTAAAATTTTTGGTGGTTTCTTGTTCAGTCCATAGGCCTACATCATGTGGCAAACCGGTGAGCATGTGGCTCTATTAGTATAGGAGATACCTGAAAACATATCACACTTTTCATCATAGTGCTTTTACCAATGCATAAAATGCATGGAGAAGTCATTTCGAATGACTGGTCCTCAGTGTTGTGAGAACGATGACTGGTTAAAATTTTTGGTGGTTTCTTGTTCAGTCCATAGGCCTACATCATGTGGCAAACCGGTGAGCATGTGGCTCTATTAGTATAGGAGATACCTGAAAACATATCACACTTTTCATCATAGTGCTTTTACCAATGCATAAAATGCATGGAGAAGTCATTTCGAATGACTGGTCCTCAGTGTTGTGAGAACGATGACTGGTTAAAATTTTTGGTGGTTTCTTGTTCAGTCCATAGGCCTACATCATGTGGCAAACCGGTGAGCATGTGGCTCTATTAGTATAGGAGATACCTGAAAACATATCACACTTTTCATCATAGTGCTTTTACCAATGCATAAAATGCATGGAGAAGTCATTTCGAATGACTGGTCCTCAGTGTTGTGAGAACGATGACTGGTTAAAATTTTTGGTGGTTTCTTGTTCAGTCCATAGGCCTACATCATGTGGCAAACCGGTGAGCATGTGGCTCTATTAGTATAGGAGATACCTGAAAACATATCACACTTTTCATCATAGTGCTTTTACCAATGCATAAAATGCATGGAGAAGTCATTTCGAATGACTGGTCCTCAGTGTTGTGAGAACGATGACTGGTTAAAATTTTTGGTGGTTTCTTGTTCAGTCCATAGGCCTACATCATGTGGCAAACCGGTGAGCATGTGGCTCTATTAGTATAGGAGATACCTGAAAACATATCACACTTTTCATCATAGTGCTTTTACCAATGCATAAAATGCATGGAGAAGTCATTTCGAATGACTGGTCCTCAGTGTTGTGAGAACGATGACTGGTTAAAATTTTTGGTGGTTTCTTGTTCAGTCCATAGGCCTACATCATGTGGCAAACCGGTGAGCATGTGGCTCTATTAGTATAGGAGATACCTGAAAACATATCACACTTTTCATCATAGTGCTTTTACCAATGCATAAAATGCATGGAGAAGTCATTTCGAATGACTGGTCCTCAGTGTTGTGAGAACGATGACTGGTTAAAATTTTTGGTGGTTTCTTGTTCAGTCCATAGGCCTACATCATGTGGCAAACCGGTGAGCATGTGGCTCTATTAGTATAGGAGATACCTGAAAACATATCACACTTTTCATCATAGTGCTTTTACCAATGCATAAAATGCATGGAGAAGTCATTTCGAATGACTGGTCCTCAGTGTTGTGAGAATGATGACTGGTTAAAATTTTTGGTGGTTTCTTGTTCAGTCCATAGGCCTACATCATGTGGCAAACCGGTGAGCATGTGGCTCTATTAGTACTGAAAACATATCACACTTTTCATCATAGTGCTTTTACCAATGCATAAAATGCATGGAGAAGTCATTTCGAATGACTGGTCCTCAGTGTTGTCGAGAACGATGACTGGATAAAATTGTTGGTGGTTTCTTGTTCAGTCCATAGGCCTACATCATGTGGCAAATCGATGAGCATGTGGCTCTATTAGTATAGGAGATACCTGAAAACATATCACACTTTTCATCATAGTGCTTTTACCAATGCATAAAATGCATGGAGAAGTCATTTCGAACGACTGGTCCTCAGTGTTGTGAGAACGATGACTGGTTAAAAATTTTGGTGGCTTCTTGTTCAGTCCATAGGCCTACATCATGTGGCAAACCGGTTAGCATGTGGCTCTATTAGTATAGGAGATATCTGAAAACATATCACACTTTTCATCATAGTGCTTTTACCAATACATAAAATGCATGGAGAAGTCATTTCGAATGACTGGTCCTCAGTGTTGTGAGAACGATGACTGGTTAAAATTTTTGGTGGTTTCTTTTTCAGTCCATAGGCCTACATCATGTGGCAAACCGGTGAGCATGTGGCTCTATTAGTATAGGAGATACCTGAAAACATATCACACTTTTCATCATAGTGCTTTTACCAATGCATAAAATGCATGGAGAAGTCATTTCGAATGACTGGTCCTCAGTGTTGTGAGAACGATGACTGGTTAAAATTTTTGGTGGTTTCTTGTTCAGTCCATAGGCCTACATCATGTGGCAAACCGGTGAGCATGTGGCTCTATTAGTATAGGAGATACCTGAAAACATATCACACTTTTCATCATAGTGCTTTTACCAATGCATAAAATGCATGGAGAAGTCATTTCGAATGACTGGTCCTCAGTGTTGTGAGAACGATGACTGGTTAAAATTTTTGGTGGTTTCTTGTTCAGTCCATAGGCCTACATCATGTGGCAAACCGGTGAGCATGTGGCTCTATTAGTATAGGAGATACCTGAAAACATATCACACTTTTCATCATAGTGCTTTTACCAATGCATAAAATGCATGGAGAAGTCATTTCGAATGACTGGTCCTCAGTGTTGTGAGAACGATGACTGGTTAAAATTTTTGGTGGTTTCTTGTTCAGTCCATAGGCCTACATCATGTGGCAAACCGGTGAGCATGTGGCTCTATTAGTATAGGAGATACCTGAAAACATATCACACTTTTCATCATAGTGCTTTTACCAATGCATAAAATGCATGGAGAAGTCATTTCGAATGACTGGTCCTCAGTGTTGTGAGAACGATGACTGGTTAAAATTTTTGGTGGTTTCTTGTTCAGTCCATAGGCCTACATCATGTGGCAAACCGGTGAGCATGTGGCTCTATTAGTATAGGAGATACCTGAAAACATATCACACTTTTCATCATAGTGCTTTTACCAATGCATAAAATGCATGGAGAAGTCATTTCGAATGACTGGTCCTCAGTGTTGTGAGAACGATGACTGGTTAAAATTTTTGGTGGTTTCTTGTTCAGTCCATAGGCCTACATCATGTGGCAAACCGGTGAGCATGTGGCTCTATTAGTATAGGAGATACCTGAAAACATATCACACTTTTCATCATAGTGCTTTTACCAATGCATAAAATGCATGGAGAAGTCATTTCGAATGACTGGTCCTCAGTGTTGTGAGAACGATGACTGGTTAAAATTTTTGGTGGTTTCTTGTTCAGTCCATAGGCCTACATCATGTGGCAAACCGGTGAGCATGTGGCTCTATTAGTATAGGAGATACCTGAAAACATATCACACTTTTCATCATAGTGCTTTTACCAATGCATAAAATGCATGGAGAAGTCATTTCGAATGACTGGTCCTCAGTGTTG
Source organism: Ranitomeya imitator (assembly GCF_032444005.1). NCBI lineage: Eukaryota > Metazoa > Chordata > Amphibia > Anura > Dendrobatidae > Ranitomeya > Ranitomeya imitator. The sequence continues at coordinate 42,630 of NW_027194183.1, forward strand.
TGAGAACGATGACTGGTTAAAATTTTTGGTGGTTTCTTGTTCAGTCCATAGGCCTACATCATGTGGCAAACCGGTGAGCATGTGGCTCTATTAGTATAGGAGATACCTGAAAACATATCACACTTTTCATCATAGTGCTTTTACCAATGCATAAAATGCATGGAGAAGTCATTTCGAATGACTGGTCCTCAGTGTTGTGAGAACGATGACTGGTTAAAATTTTTGGTGGTTTCTTGTTCAGTCCATAGGCCTACATCATGTGGCAAACCGGTGAGCATGTGGCTCTATTAGTATAGGAGATACCTGAAAACATATCACACTTTTCATCATAGTGCTTTTAACAAATGCATAAAATGCATGGAGAAGTCATTTCGAATGACTGGTCCTCAGTGTTGTGAGAACGATGACTAGTTAAAATTTTTGGTGGTTTCTTGTTCAGTCCATAGGCCTACATCATGTGGCAAACCGGTGAGCATGTGGCTCTATTAGTATAGGAGATACCTGAAAACATATCACACTTTTCATCATAGTGCTTTTACCAATGCATAAAATGCATGGAGAAGTCATTTCGAATGACTGGTCCTCAGTGTTGTGAGAACGATGACTGGTTAAAATTTTTGGTGGTTTCTTGTTCAGTCCATAGGCCTACATCATGTGGCAAACCGGTGAGCATGTGGCTCTATTAGTATAGGAGATACCTGAAAACATATCACACTTTTCATCATAGTGCTTTTACCAATGCATAAAATGCATGGAGAAGTCATTTCGAATGACTGGTCCTCAGTGTTGTGAGAACGATGACTGGTTAAAATTTTTGGTGGTTTCTTGTTCAGTCCCATAGGCCTACATCATGTGGCAAACCGGTGAGCATGTGGCTCTATTAGTATAGGAGATACCTGAAAACATATCACACTTTTCATCATAGTGCTTTTACCAATGCATAAAATGCATGGAGAAGTCATTTCGAATGACTGGTCCTCAGTGTTGTGAGAACGATGACTGGTTAAAATTTTTGGTGGTTTCTTGTTCAGTCCATAGGCCTACATCATGTGGCAAACCGGTGAGCATGTGGCTCTATTAGTATAGGAGATACCTGAAAACATATCACACTTTTCATCATAGTGCTTTTACCAATGCATAAAATGCATGGAGAAGTCATTTCGAATGACTGGTCCTCAGTGTTGTGAGAACTGATGACTGGTTAAAATTTTTGGTGGTTTCTTGTTCAGTCCATAGGCCTACATCATGTGGCAAACCGGTGAGCATGTGGCTCTATTAGTATAGGAGATACCTGAAAACATATCACACTTTTCATCATAGTGCTTTTACCAATGCATAAAATGCATGGAGAAGTCATTTCGAATGACTGGTCCTCAGTGTTGTGAGAACGATGACTGGTTAAAATTTTTGGTGGTTTCTTGTTCAGTCCATAGGCCTACATCATGTGGCAAACCGGTGAGCATGTGGCTCTATTAGTATAGGAGATACCTGAAAACATATCACACTTTTCATCATAGTGCTTTTACCAATGCATAAAATGCATGGAGAAGTCATTTCGAATGACTGGTCCTCAGTGTTGTGAGAACGATGACTGGTTAAAATTTTTGGTGGTTTCTTGTTCAGTCCATAGGCCTACATCATGTGGCAAACCGGTGAGCATGTGGCTCTATTAGTATAGGAGATACCTGAAAACATATCACACTTTTCATCATAGTGCTTTTACCAATGCATAAAATGCATGGAGAAGTCATTTCGAATGACTGGTCCTCAGTGTTGTGAGAACGATGACTGGTTAAAATTTTTGGTGGTTTCTTGTTCAGTCCATAGGCCTACATCATGTGGCAAACCGGTGAGCATGTGGCTCTATTAGTATAGGAGATACCTGAAAACATATCACACTTTTCATCATAGTGCTTTTACCAATGCATAAAATGCATGGAGAAGTCATTTCGAATGACTGGTCCTCAGTGTTGTGAGAACGATGACTGGTTAAAATTTTTGGTGGTTTCTTGTTCAGTCCATAGGCCTACATCATGTGGCAAACCGGTGAGCATGTGGCTCTATTAGTATAGGAGATACCTGAAAACATATCACACTTTTCATCATAGTGCTTTTAACAAATGCATAAAATGCATGGAGAAGTCATTTCGAATGACTGGTCCTCAGTGTTGTGAGAACGATGACTGGTTAAAATTTTTGGTGGTTTCTTGTTCAGTCCATAGGCCTACATCATGTGGCAAACCGGTGAGCATGTGGCTCTAGTAGTATAGGAGATACCTGAAAACATATCACACTTTTCATCATAGTGCTTTTACCAATGCATAAAATGCATGGAGAAGTCATTTCGAATGACTGGTCCTCAGTGTTGTGAGAACGATGACTGGTTAAAATTTTTGGTGGTTTCTTGTTCAGTCCATAGGCCTACATCATGTGGCAAACCGGTGAGCATGTGGCTCTATTAGTATAGGAGATACCTGAAAACATATCACACTTTTCATCATAGTGCTTTTACCAATGCATAAAATGCATGGAGAAGTCATTTCGAATGACTGGTCCTCAGTGTTGTGAGAACGATGACTGGTTAAAATTTTTGGTGGTTTCTTGTTCAGTCCATAGGCCTACATCATGTGGCAAACCGGTGAGCATGTGGCTCTATTAGTATAGGAGATACCTGAAAACATATCACACTTTTCATCATAGTGCTTTTACCAATGCATAAAATGCATGGAGAAGTCATTTCGAATGACTGGTCCTCAGTGTTGTGAGAATGATGACTGGTTAAAATTTTTGGTGGTTTCTTGTTCAGTCCATAGGCCTACATCATGTGGCAAACCGGTGAGCATGTGGCTCTATTAGTATAGGAGATACCTGAAAACATATCACACTTTTCATCATAGTGCTTTTACCAATGCATAAAATGCATGGAGAAGTCATTTCGAATGACTGGTCCTCAGTGTTGTGACAACAATGACTGGTTAAAATTTTTGGTGGTTTCTTGTTCAGTCCATAGGCCTACATCATGTGGCAAACCGGTGAGCATGTGGCTCTATTAGTATAGGAGATACCTGAAAACATATCACACTTTTCATCATAGTGCTTTTACCAATGCATAAAATGCATGGAGAAGTCATTTCGAATGACTGGTCCTCAGTGTTGTGAGAACGATGACTGGTTAAAATTTTTGGTGGTTTCTTGTTCAGTCCATAGGCCTACATCATGTGGCAAACCGGTGAGCATGTGGCTCTATTAGTATAGGAGATACCTGAAAACATATCACACTTTTCATCATAGTGCTTTTACCAATGCATAAAATGCATGGAGAAGTCATTTCGAATGACTGGTCCTCAGTGTTGTGAGAACGATGACTGGTTAAAATTTTTGGTGGTTTCTTGTTCAGTCCATAGGCCTACATCATGTGGCAAACCGGTGAGCATGTGGCTCTATTAGTATAGGAGATACCTGAAAACATATCACACTTTTCATCATAGTGCTTTTAACAAATGCATAAAATGCATGGAGAAGTCATTTCGAATGACTGGTCCTCAGTGTTGTGAGAACGATGACTGGTTAAAATTTTTGGTGGTTTCTTGTTCAGTCCATAGGCCTACATCATGTGGCAAACCGGTGAGCATGTGGCTCTAGTAGTATAGGAGATACCTGAAAACATATCACACTTTTCATCATAGTGCTTTTACCAATGCATAAAATGCATGGAGAAGTCATTTCGAATGACTGGTCCTCAGTGTTGTGAGAACGATGACTGGTTAAAATTTTTGGTGGTTTCTTGTTCAGTCCATAGGCCTACATCATGTGGCAAACCGGTGAGCATGTGGCTCTATTAGTATAGGAGATACCTGAAAACATATCACACTTTTCATCATAGTGCTTTTACCAATGCATAAAATGCATGGAGAAGTCATTTCGAATGACTGGTCCTCAGTGTTGTGAGAACGATGACTGGTTAAAATTTTTGGTGGTTTCTTGTTCAGTCCATAGGCCTACATCATGTGGCAAACCGGTGAGCATGTGGCTCTATTAGTATAGGAGATACCTGAAAACATATCACACTTTTCATCATAGTGCTTTTACCAATGCATAAAATGCATGGAGAAGTCATTTCGAATGACTGGTCCTCAGTGTTGTGAGAACGATGACTGGTTAAAATTTTTGGTGGTTTCTTGTTCAGTCCATAGGCCTACATCATGTGGCAAACCGGTGAGCATGTGGCTCTATTAGTATAGGAGATACCTGAAAACATATCACACTTTTCATCATAGTGCTTTTACCAATGCATAAAATGCATGGAGAAGTCATTTCGAATGACTGGTCCTCAGTGTTGTGACAACAATGACTGGTTAAAATTTTTGGTGGTTTCTTGTTCAGTCCATAGGCCTACATCATGTGGCAAACCGGTGAGCATGTGGCTCTATTAGTATAGGAGATACCTGAAAACATATCACACTTTTCATCATAGTGCTTTTACCAATGCATAAAATGCATGGAGAAGTCATTTCGAATGACTGGTCCTCAGTGTTGTGAGAACGATGACTGGTTAAAATTTTTGGTGGTTTCTTGTTCAGTCCATAGGCCTACATCATGTGGCAAACCGGTGAGCATGTGGCTCTATTAGTATAGGAGATACCTGAAAACATATCACACTTTTCATCATAGTGCTTTTACCAATGCATAAAATGCATGGAGAAGTCATTTCGAATGACTGGTCCTCAGTGTTGTGAGAACGATGACTGGTTAAAATTTTTGGTGGCTTCTTGTTCAGTCCATAGGCCTACATCATGTGGCAAACCGGTGAGCATGTGGTTCTATTAGTATAGGAGATACCTGAAAACATATCACACTTTTCATCATAGTGCTTTTACCAATGCATAAAATGCATGGAGAAGTCATTTCGAATGACTGGTCCTCAGTGTTGTGAGAACGATGACTGGTTAAAATTTTTGGTGGTTTCTTGTTCAGTCCATAGGCCTACATCATGTGGCAAACCGGTGAGCATGTGGCTCTATTAGTATAGGAGATAACTGAAAACATATCACACTTTTCATCATAGTGCTTTTACCAATGCATAAAATACATGGAGAAGTCATTTCGAATGACTGGTCCTCAGTGTTGTGAGAACGATGACTGGTTAAAATTGTTGGTGGTTTCTTGTTCAGTCCATAGGCCTACATCATGTGGCAAATCGGTGAGCATGTGGCTCTATTAGTATAGGAGATACCTGAAAACATATCACACTTTTCATCATAGTGCTTTTACCAATGCATAAAATGCATGGAGAAGTCATTTCGAACGACTGGTCCTCAGTGTTGTGAGAACGATGACTGGTTAAAATTTTTGGTGGCTTCTTGTTCAGTATATAGGCCTACATCATGTGGCAAACCGGTTAGCATGTGGCTCTATTACTATAGGAGATATCTGAAAACATATCACACTTTTCATCATAGTGCTTTTACCAATGCATAAAATGCATGGAGAAGTCATTTCGAATGACTGGTCCTCAGTGTTGTGAGAACGATGACTGGTTAAAATTTTTGGTGGTTTCTTGTTCAGTCCATAGGCCTACATCATGTGGCAAACCGGTGAGCATGTGGCTCTATTAGTATAGGAGATACCTGAAAACATATCACACTTTTCATCATAGTGCTTTTACCAATGCATAAAATGCATGGAGAAGTCATTTCGAATGACTGGTCCTCAGTGTTGTGAGAACGATGACTGGTTAAAATTTTTGGTGGTTTCTTGTTCAGTCCATAGGCCTACATCATGTGGAAAACCGGTGAGCATGTGGCTCTATTAGTATAGGAGATACCTGAAAACATATCACACTTTTCATCATAGTGCTTTTACCAATGCATAAAATGCATGGAGAAGTCATTTCGAATGACTGGTCCTCAGTGTTGTGAGAACGATGACTGGTTAAAATTTTTGGTGGTTTCTTGTTCAGTCCATAGGCCTACATCATGTGGCAAACCGGTGAGCATGTGGCTCTATTAGTATAGGAGATACCTGAAAACATATCACACTTTTCATCATAGTGCTTTTACCAATGCATAAAATGCATGGAGAAGTCATTTCGAATGACTGGTCCTCAGTGTTGTGAGAACGATGACTGGTTAAAATTTTTGGTGGTTTCTTGTTCAGTCCATAGGCCTACATCATGTGGCAAACCGGTGAGCATGTGGCTCTATTAGTATAGGAGATACCTGAAAACATATCACACTTTTCATCATAGTGCTTTTACCAATGCATAAAATGCATGGAGAAGTCATTTCGAATGACTGGTCCTCAGTGTTGTGAGAACGATGACTGGTTAAAATTTTTGGTGGTTTCTTGTTCAGTCCATAGGCCTACATCATGTGGCAAACCGGTGAGCATGTGGCTCTATTAGTATAGGAGATACCTGAAAACATATCACACTTTTCATCATAGTGCTTTTACCAATGCATAAAATGCATGGAGAAGTCATTTCGAATGACTGGTCCTCAGTGTTGTGAGAACGATGACTGGTTAAAATTTTTGGTGGTTTCTTGTTCAGTCCATAGGCCTACATCATGTGGCAAACCGGTGAGCATGTGGCTCTATTAGTATAGGAGATACCTGAAAACATATCACACTTTTCATCATAGTGCTTTTACCAATGCATAAAATGCATGGAGAAGTCATTTCGAATGACTGGTCCTCAGTGTTGTGAGAACGATGACTGGTTAAAATTTTTGGTGGTTTCTTGTTCAGTCCATAGGCCTACATCATGTGGCAAACCGGTGAGCATGTGGCTCTATTAGTATAGGAGATACCTGAAAACATATCACACTTTTCATCATAGTGCTTTTACCAATGCATAAAATGCATGGAGAAGTCATTTCGAATGACTGGTCCTCAGTGTTGTGAGAACGATGACTGGTTAAAATTTTTTGTGGTTTCTTGTTCAGTCCATAGGCCTACATCATATGGCAAACCGGTGAGCATGTGGCTCTATTAGTATAGGAGATACCTGAAAACATATCACACTTTTCATCATAGTGCTTTTACCAATGCATAAAATGCATGGAGAAGTCATTTCGAATGACTGGTCCTCAGTGTTGTGAGAACGATGACTGGTTAAAATTTTTGGTGGTTTCTTGTTCAGTCCATAGGCCTACATCATGTGGCAAACCAGTGAGCATGTGGCTCTATTAGTATAGGAGATACCTGAAAACATATCACACTTTTCATCATAGTGCTTTTACCAATGCATAAAATGCATGGAGAAGTCATTTCGAATGACTGGTCCTCAGTGTTGTGAGAACGATGACTGGTTAAAATTGTTGGTGGTTTCTTGTTCAGTCCATAGGCCTACATCATGTGGCAAATCGATGAGCATGTGGCTCTATTAGTATAGGAGATACCTGAAAACATATCACACTTTTCATCATAGTGCTTTTACCAATGCATAAAATGCATGGAGAAGTCATTTCGAACGACTGGTCCTCAGTGTTGTGAGAACGATGACTGGTTAAAATTTTTGGTGGCTTCTTGTTCAGTCCATAGGCCTACATCATGTGGCAAACCGGTTAGCATGTGGCTCTATTAGTATAGGAGATATCTGAAAACATATCACACTTTTCATCATAGTGCTTTTACCAATACATAAAATGCATGGAGAAGTCATTTCGAATGACTGGTCCTCAGTGTTGTGAGAACGATGACTGGTTAAAATTTTTGGTGGTTTCTTTTTCAGTCCATAGGCCTACATCATGTGGCAAACCGGTGAGCATGTGGCTCTATTAGTATAGGAGATACCTGAAAACATATCACACTTTTCATCATAGTGCTTTTACCAATGCATAAAATGCATGGAGAAGTCATTTCGAATGACTGGTCCTCAGTGTTGTGAGAACGATGACTGGTTAAAATTTTTGGTGGTTTCTTGTTCAGTCCATAGGCCTACATCATGTGGCAAACCGGTGAGCATGTGGCTCTATTAGTATAGGAGATACCTGAAAACATATCACACTTTTCATCATAGTGCTTTTACCAATGCATAAAATGCATGGAGAAGTCATTTCGAATGACTGGTCCTCAGTGTTGTGAGAACGATGACTGGTTAAAATTTTTGGTGGTTTCTTGTTCAGTCCATAGGCCTACATCATGTGGCAAACCGGTGAGCATGTGGCTCTATTAGTATAGGAGATACCTGAAAACATATCACACTTTTCATCATAGTGCTTTTACCAATGCATAAAATGCATGGAGAAGTCATTTCGAATGACTGGTCCTCAGTGTTGTGAGAACGATGACTGGTTAAAATTTTTGGTGGTTTCTTGTTCAGTCCATAGGCCTACATCATGTGGCAAACCGGTGAGCATGTGGCTCTATTAGTATAGGAGATACCTGAAAACATATCACACTTTTCATCATAGTGCTTTTACCAATGCATAAAATGCATGGAGAAGTCATTTCGAATGACTGGTCCTCAGTGTTGTGAGAACGATGACTGGTTAAAATTTTTGGTGGTTTCTTGTTCAGTCCATAGGCCTACATCATGTGGCAAACCGGTGAGCATGTGGCTCTATTAGTATAGGAGATACCTGAAAACATATCACACTTTTCATCATAGTGCTTTTACCAATGCATAAAATGCATGGAGAAGTCATTTCGAATGACTGGTCCTCAGTGTTGTGAGAACGATGACTGGTTAAAATTTTTGGTGGTTTCTTGTTCAGTCCATAGGCCTACATCATGTGGCAAACCGGTGAGCATGTGGCTCTATTAGTATAGGAGATACCTGAAAACATATCACACTTTTCATCATAGTGCTTTTACCAATGCATAAAATGCATGGAGAAGTCATTTCGAATGACTGGTCCTCAGTGTTGTGAGAACGATGACTGGTTAAAATTTTTGGTGGTTTCTTGTTCAGTCCATAGGCCTACATCATGTGGCAAACCGGTGAGCATGTGGCTCTATTAGTATAGGAGATACCTGAAAACATATCACACTTTTCATCATAGTGCTTTTACCAATGCATAAAATGCATGGAGAAGTCATTTCGAATGACTGGTCCTCAGTGTTGTGAGAACGATGACTGGTTAAAATTTTTGGTGGTTTCTTGTTCAGTCCATAGGCCTACATCATGTTGCAAACCGGTGAGCATGTGGCTCTATTAGTATAGGAGATACCTGAAAACATATCACACTTTTCATCATAGTGCTTTTACCAATGCATAAAATGCATGGAGAAGTCATTTCGAATGACTGGTCCTCAGTGTTGTGAGAACGATGACTGGTTAAAATTTTTGGTGGTTTCTTGTTCAGTCCATAGGCCTACATCATGTGGCAAACCGGTGAGCATGTGGCTCTATTAGTATAGGAGATACCTGAAAACATATCACACTTTTCATCATAGTGCTTTTACCAATGCATAAAATGCATGGAGAAGTCATTTCGAATGACTGGTCCTCAGTGTTGTGAGAACGATGACTGGTTAAAATTTTTGGTGTTTTCTTGTTTCGTCCATAGGCCTACATCATGTGACAAACCGGTGAGCATGTGGCTCTATTAGTATAGGAGATACCTGAAAACATATCACACTTTTCATCATAGTGCTTTTACCAATGCATAAAATGCATGGAGAAGTCATTTCGAATGACTGGTCCTCAGTGTTGTGAGAACGATGACTGGTTAAAATTTTTGGTGGTTTCTTGTTCAGTCCATAGGCCTACATCATGTGGCAAACCGGTGAGCATGTGGCTCTATTAGTATAGGAGATACCTGAAAACATATCACACTTTTCATCATAGTGCTTTTACCAATGCATAAAATGCATGGAGAAGTCATTTCGAATGACTGGTCCTCAGTGTTGTGAGAACGATGACTGGTTAAAATTTTTGGTGGTTTCTTGTTCAGTCCATAGGCCTACATCATGTGGCAAACCGGTGAGCATGTGGCTCTATTAGTATAGGAGATACCTGAAAACATATCACACTTTTCATCATAGTGCTTTTACCAATGCATAAAATGCATGGAGAAGTCATTTCGAATGACTGGTCCTCAGTGTTGTGAGAACGATGACTGGTTAAAATTTTTTGTGGTTTCTTGTTTAGTCCATAGGCCTACATCATGTGGCAAACCGGTGAGCATGTGGCTCTATTAGTATAGGAGATACCTGAAAACATATCACACTTTTCATCATAGTGCTTTTACCAATGCATAAAATGCATGGAGAAGTCATTTCGAATGACTGGTCCTCAGTGTTGTGAGAATGATGACTGGTTAAAATTTTTGGTGGTTTCTTGTTCAGTCCATAGGCCTACATCATGTGGCAAACCGGTGAGCATGTGGCTCTATTAGTATAGGAGATACCTGAAAACATATCACACTTTTCATCATAGTGCTTTTACCAATGCATAAAATGCATGGAGAAGTCATTTCGAATGACTGGTCCTCAGTGTTGTGAGAACGATGACTGGTTAAAATTTTTGGTGGTTTCTTGTTCAGTCCATAGGCCTACATCATGTGGCAAACCGGTGAGCATGTGGCTCTATTAGTATAGGAGATACCTGAAAACATATCACACTTTTCATCATAGTGCTTTTACCAATGCATAAAATGCATGGAGAAGTCATTTCGAATGACTGGTCCTCAGTGTTGTGAGAACGATGACTGGTTAAAATTTTTGGTGGTTTCTTGTTCAGTCCATAGGCCTACATCATGTGGCAAACCGGTGAGCATGTGGCTCTATTAGTATAGGAGATACCTGAAAACATATCACACTTTTCATCATAGTGCTTTTACCAATGCATAAAATGCATGGAGAAGTCATTTCGAATGACTGGTCCTCAGTGTTGTGAGAACGATGACTGGTTAAAATTTTTGGTGGTTTCTTGTTCAGTCCATAGGCCTACATCATGTGGCAAACCGGTGAGCATGTGGCTCTATTAGTATAGGAGATACCTGAAAACATATCACACTTTTCATCATAGTGCTTTTACCAATGCATAAAATGCATGGAGAAGTCATTTCGAATGACTGGTCCTCAGTGTTGTGAGAACGATGACTGGTTAAAATTTTTGGTGGTTTCTTGTTCAGTCCATAGGCCTACATCATGTGGCAAACCGGTGAGCATGTGGCTCTATTAGTATAGGAGATACCTGAAAACATATCACACTTTTCATCATAGTGCTTTTAACAAATGCATAAAATGCATGGAGAAGTCATTTCGAATGACTGGTCCTCAGTGTTGTGAGAACGATGACTGGTTAAAATTTTTGGTGGTTTCTTGTTCAGTCCATAGGCCTACATCATGTGGCAAACCGGTGAGCATGTGGCTCTAGTAGTATAGGAGATACCTGAAAACATATCACACTTTTCATCATAGTGCTTTTACCAATGCATAAAATGCATGGAGAAGTCATTTCGAATGACTGGTCCTCAGTGTTGTGAGAACGATGACTGGTTAAAATTTTTGGTGGTTTCTTGTTCAGTCCATAGGCCTACATCATGTGGCAAACCGGTGAGCATGTGGCTCTATTAGTATAGGAGATACCTGAAAACATATCACACTTTTCATCATAGTGCTTTTACCAATGCATAAAATGCATGGAGAAGTCATTTCGAATGACTGGTCCTCAGTGTTGTGAGAACGATGACTGGTTAAAATTTTTGGTGGTTTCTTGTTCAGTCCATAGGCCTACATCATGTGGCAAACCGGTGAGCATGTGGCTCTATTAGTATAGGAGATACCTGAAAACATATCACACTTTTCATCATAGTGCTTTTAACAAATGCATAAAATGCATGGAGAAGTCATTTCGAATGACTGGTCCTCAGTGTTGTGAGAACGATGACTGGTTAAAATTTTTGGTGGTTTCTTGTTCAGTCCATAGGCCTACATCATGTGGCAAACCGGTGAGCATGTGGCTCTAGTAGTATAGGAGATACCTGAAAACATATCACACTTTTCATCATAGTGCTTTTACCAATGCATAAAATGCATGGAGAAGTCATTTCGAATGACTGGTCCTCAGTGTTGTGAGAACGATGACTGGTTAAAATTTTTGGTGGTTTCTTGTTCAGTCCATAGGCCTACATCATGTGGCAAACCGGTGAGCATGTGGCTCTATTAGTATAGGAGATACCTGAAAACATATCACACTTTTCATCATAGTGCTTTTACCAATGCATAAAATGCATGGAGAAGTCATTTCGAATGACTGGTCCTCAGTGTTGTGAGAACGATGACTGGTTAAAATTTTTGGTGGTTTCTTGTTCAGTCCATAGGCCTACATCATGTGGCAAACCGGTGAGCATGTGGCTCTATTAGTATAGGAGATACCTGAAAACATATCACACTTTTCATCATAGTGCTTTTACCAATGCATAAAATGCATGGAGAAGTCATTTCGAATGACTGGTCCTCAGTGTTGTGAGAACGATGACTGGTTGAAATTTTTGGTGGTTTCTTGTTCAGTCCATAGGTCTACATCATGTGACAAACCGGTGAGCATGTGGCTCTATTAGTATAGGAGATACCTGAAAACATATCACACTTTTCATCATAGTGCTTTTACCAATGCATAAAATGCATGATGAAGTCATTTCAAATGACTGGTCCTCAGTGTTGTGAGAACGATGACTGGTTAAAATTTTTGGTGGTTTCTTGTTCAGTCCATAGGCCTACATCATGTGGCAAACCGGTGAGCATGTGGCTCTATTAGTATAGGAGATACCTGAAAACATATCACACTTTTCATCATAGTGCTTTTACCAATGCATAAAATGCATGGAGAAGTCATTTCGAATGACTGGTCCTCAGTGTTGTGACAACGATGACTGGTTAAAATTTTTGGTGGTTTCTTGTTCAGTCCATAGGCCTACATCATGTGGCAAACCGGTGAGCATGTGGCTCTATTAGTATAGGAGATACCTGAAAACATATCACACTTTTCATCATAGTGCTTTTACCAATGCATAAAATGCATGGAGAAGTCATTTCGAATGACTGGTCCTCAGTGTTGTGAGAACGATGACTGGTTAAAATTTTTGGTGGTTTCTTGTTCAGTCCATAGGCCTACATCATGTGGCAAACCGGTGAGCATGTGGCTCTATTAGTATAGGAGATACCTGAAAACATATCACACTTTTCATCATAGTGCTTTTACCAATGCATAAAATGCATGGAGAAGTCATTTCGAATGACTGGTCCTCAGTGTTGTGAGAACGATGACTGGTTAAAATTTTTGGTGGTTTCTTGTTCAGTCCATAGGCCTACATCATGTGGCAAACCGGTGAGCATGTGGCTCTATTAGTATAGGAGATACCTGAAAACATATCACACTTTTCATCATAGTGCTTTTACCAATGCATAAAATGCATGGAGAAGTCATTTCGAATGACTGGTCCTCAGTGTTGTGAGAACGATGACTGCTTAAAATTTTTGGTGGTTTCTTGTTCAGTCCATAGGCCTACATCATGTGGCAAACTGGTGAGCATGTGGCTCTATTAGTATAGGAGATACCTGAAAACATATCACACTTTTCATCATAGTGCTTTTACCAATGCATAAAATGCATGGAGAAGTCATTTCGAATGACTGGTCCTCAGTGTTGTGAGAACGATGACTGGTTAAAATTTTTGCTGGTTTCTTGTTCAGTCCATAGGCCTACATCATGTGGCAAACCGGTGAGCATGTGGCTCTATTAGTATAGGAGATACCTGAAAACATATCACACTTTTCATCATAGTGCTTTTACCAATGCATAAAATGCATGGAGAAGTCATTTCGAATGACTGGTCCTCAGTGTTGTGAGAACGATGACTGGTTAAAATTTTTGCTGGTTTCTTGTTCAGTCCATAGGCCTACATCATGTGGCAAACCGGTGAGCATGTGGCTCTATTAGTATAGGAGATACCTGAAAACATATCACACTTTTCATCATAGTGCTTTTACCAATGCATAAAATGCATGGAGAAGTCATTTCGAATGACTGGTCCTCAGTGTTGTGAGAACGATGACTGGTTAAAATTTTTGGTGGTTTCTTGTTCAGTCCATAGGCCTACATCATGTGGCAAACCGGTGAGCATGTGGCTCTATTAGTATAGGAGATACCTGAAAACATATCACACTTTTCATCATAGTGCTTTTACCAATGCATAAAATGCATGGAGAAGTCATTTCGAATGACTGGTCCTCAGTGTTGTGAGAACGATGACTGGTTAAAATTTTTGGTGGTTTCTTGTTCAGTCCATAGGCCTACATCATGTGGCAAACCGGTGAGCATGTGGCTCTATTAGTATAGGAGATACCTGAAAACATATCACACTTTTCATCATAGTGCTTTTACCAATGCATAAAATGCATGGAGAAGTCATTTCGAATGACTGGTCCTCAGTGTTGTGAGAACGATGACTGGTTAAAATTTTTGGTGGTTTCTTGTTCAGTCCATAGGCCTACATCATGTGGCAAACCGGTGAGCATGTGGCTCTATTAGTATAGGAGATACCTGAAAACATATCACACTTTTCATCATAGTGCTTTTACCAATGCATAAAATGCATGGAGAAGTCATTTCGAATGACTGGTCCTCAGTGTTGTGAGAACGATGACTGGTTAAAATTTTTGGTGGTTTCTTGTTCAGTCCATAGGCCTACATCATGTGGCAAACCGGTGAGCATGTGGCTCTATTAGTATAGGAGATACCTGAAAACATATCACACTTTTCATCATAGTGCTTTTAACAAATGCATAAAATGCATGGAGAAGTCATTTCGAATGACTGGTCCTCAGTGTTGTGAGAACGATGACTGGTTAAAATTTTTGGTGGTTTCTTGTTCAGTCCATAGGCCTACATCATGTGGCAAACCGGTGAGCATGTGGCTCTAGTAGTATAGGAGATACCTGAAAACATATCACACTTTTCATCATAGTGCTTTTACCAATGCATAAAATGCATGGAGAAGTCATTTCGAATGACTGGTCCTCAGTGTTGTGAGAACGATGACTGGTTAAAATTTTTGGTGGTTTCTTGTTCAGTCCATAGGCCTACATCATGTGGCAAACCGGTGAGCATGTGGCTCTATTAGTATAGGAGATACCTGAAAACATATCACACTTTTCATCATAGTGCTTTTACCAATGCATAAAATGCATGGAGAAGTCATTTCGAATGACTGGTCCTCAGTGTTGTGAGAACGATGACTGGTTAAAATTTTTGGTGGTTTCTTGTTCAGTCCATAGGCCTACATCATGTGGCAAACCGGTGAGCATGTGGCTCTATTAGTATAGGAGATACCTGAAAACATATCACACTTTTCATCATAGTGCTTTTACCAATGCATAAAATGCATGGAGAAGTCATTTCGAATGACTGGTCCTCAGTGTTGTGAGAACGATGACTGGTTAAAATTTTTGGTGGTTTCTTGTTCAGTCCATAGGTCTACATCATGTGGCAAACCGGTGAGCATGTGGCTCTATTAGTATAGGAGATACCTGAAAACATATCACACTTTTCATCATAGTGCTTTTACCAATGCATAAAATGCATGATGAAGTCATTTCAAATGACTGGTCCTCAGTGTTGTGAGAACGATGACTGGTTAAAATTTTTGGTGGTTTCTTGTTCAGTCCATAGGCCTACATCATGTGGCAAACCGGTGAGCATGTGGCTCTATTAGTATAGGAGATACCTGAAAACATATCACACTTTTCATCATAGTGCTTTTACCAATGCATAAAATGCATGGAGAAGTCATTTTGAATGACTGGTCCTCAGTGTTGTGACAACGATGACTGGTTAAAATTTTTGGTGGTTTCTTGTTCAGTCCATAGGCCTACATCATGTGGCAAACCGGTGAGCATGTGGCTCTATTAGTATAGGAGATACCTGAAAACATATCACACTTTTCATCATAGTAATGCATGGAGAAGTCATTTCGAATGACTGGTCCTCAGTGTTGTGAGAACGATGACTGGTTAAAATTTTTGGTGGTTTCTTGTTCAGTCCATAGGCCTACATCATGTGGCAAACCGGTGAGCATGTGGCTCTATTAGTATAGGAGATACCTGAAAACATATCACACTTTTCATCATAGTGCTTTTACCAATGCATAAAATGCATGGAGAAGTCATTTCGAATGACTGGTCCTCAGTGTTGTGAGAACGATGACTGGTTAAAATTTTTGGTGGTTTCTTGTTCAGTCCATAGGCCTACATCATGTGGCAAACCGGTGAGCATGTGGCTCTATTAGTATAGGAGATACCTGAAAACATATCACACTTTTCATCATAGTGCTTTTACCAATGCATAAAATGCATGGAGAAGTCATTTCGAATGACTGGTCCTCAGTGTTGTGAGAACGATGGACTGGTTAAAATTTTTGGTGATTTCTTGTTCAGTCCATAGGCCTACATCATGTGGCAAACCGGTGAGCATGTGGCTCTATTAGTATAGGAGATACCTGAAAACATATCACACTTTTCATCATAGTGCTTTTACCAATGCATAAAATGCATGGAGAAGTCATTTCGAATGACTGGTCCTCAGTGTTGTGAGAACGATGACTGGTTAAAATTTTTGCTGGTTTCTTGTTCAGTCCATAGGCCTACATCATGTGGCAAACCGGTGAGCATGTGGCTCTATTAGTATAGGAGATACCTGAAAACATATCACACTTTTCATCATAGTGCTTTTACCAATGCATAAAATGCATGGAGAAGTCATTTCGAATGACTGGTCCTCAGTGTTGTGAGAACGATGACTGGTTAAAATTTTTGCTGGTTTCTTGTTCAGTCCATAGGCCTACATCATGTGGCAAACCGGTGAGCATGTGGCTCTATTAGTATAGGAGATACCTGAAAACATATCACACTTTTCATCATAGTGCTTTTACCAATGCATAAAATGCATGGAGAAGTCATTTCGAATGACTGGTCCTCAGTGTTGTGAGAACGATGACTGGTTAAAATTTTTGGTGGTTTCTTGTTCAGTCCATAGGCCTACATCATGTGGCAAACCGGTGAGCATGTGGCTCTATTAGTATAGGAGATACCAGAAAACATATCACACTTTTCATCATAGTGCTTTTACCAATGCATAAAATGCATGGAGAAGTCATTTCGAATGACTGGTCCTCAGTGTTGTGAGAACGATGACTGGTTAAAATTTTTGGTGGTTTCTTGTTCAGTCCATAGGCCTACATCATGTGGCAAACCGGTGAGCATGTGGCTCTATTAGTATAGGAGATACCTGAAAACATATCACACTTTTCATCATAGTGCTTTTACCAATGCATAAAATGCATGGAGAAGTCATTTCGAATGACTGGTCCTCAGTGTTGTGAGAACGATGACTGGTTAAAATTTTTGGTGGCTTCTTGTTCAGTCCATAGGCCTACATCATGTGGCAAACCGGTGAGCATGTGGTCTCTATTAGTATAGGAGATACCTGAAAACATATCACACTTTTCATCATAGTGCTTTTACCAATGCATAAAATGCATGGAGAAGTCATTTCGAATGACTGGTCCTCAGTGTTGTGAGAACGATGACTGGTTAAAATTTTTGGTGGTTTCTTGTTCAGTCCATAGGCCTACATCATGTGGCAAACCGGTGAGCATGTGGCTCTATTAGTATAGGAGATACCTGAAAACATATCACACTTTTCATCATAGTGCTTTTACCAATGCATAAAATGCATGGAGAAGTCATTTCGAATGACTGGTCCTCAGTGTTGTGAGAACGATGACTGGTTAAAATTGTTGGTGGTTTCTTGTTCAGTCCATAGGCCTACATCATGTGGCAAATCGGTGAGCATGTGGCTCTATTAGTATAGGAGATACCTGAAAACATATCACACTTTTCATCATAGTGCTTTTACCAATGCATAAAATGCATGGAGAAGTCATTTCGAACGACTGGTCCTCAGTGTTGTGAGAACGATGACTGGT
This sequence comes from Ranitomeya imitator, assembly GCF_032444005.1. NCBI lineage: Eukaryota > Metazoa > Chordata > Amphibia > Anura > Dendrobatidae > Ranitomeya > Ranitomeya imitator. Next base: position 60,566 of record NW_027194183.1, read on the forward strand.
TAAAATTTTTGGTGGCTTCTTGTTCAGTCCATAGGCCTACATCATGTGGCAAACCGGTTAGCATGTGGCTCTATTAGTATAGGAGATATCTGAAAACATATCACACTTTTCATCATAGTGCTTTTACCAATGCATAAAATGCATGGAGAAGTCATTTCGAATGACTGGTCCTCAGTGTTGTGAGAACGATGACTGGTTAAAATTTTTGGTGGTTTCTTGTTCAGTCCATAGGCCTACATCATGTGGCAAACCGGTGAGCATGTGGCTCTATTAGTATAGGAGATACCTGAAAACATATCACACTTTTCATCATAGTGCTTTTACCAATGCATAAAAATGCATGGAGAAGTCTTTTCGAATGACTGGTCCTCAGTGTTGTGAGAACGATGACTGGTTAAAATTTTTGGTGGTTTCTTGTTCAGTCCATAGGCCTACATCATGTGGAAAACCGGTGAGCATGTGGCTCTATTAGTATAGGAGATACCTGAAAACATATCACACTTTTCATCATAGTGCTTTTACCAATGCATAAAATGCATGGAGAAGTCATTTCGAATGACTGGTCCTCAGTGTTGTGAGAACGATGACTGGTTAAAATTTTTGGGTGGTTTCTTGTTCAGTCCATAGGCCTACATCATGTGGCAAACCGGTGAGCATGTGGCTCTATTAGTATAGAGATACCTGAAAACATATCACACTTTTCATCATAGTGCTTTTACCAATGCATAAAATGCATGGAGAAGTCATTTCGAATGACTGGTCCTCAGTGTTGTGAGAACGATGACTGGTTAAAATTTTTGGTGGCTTCTTGTTCAGTCCATAGGCCTACATCATGTGGCAAACCGGTGAGCATGTGGTTCTATTAGTATAGGAGATACCTGAAAACATATCACACTTTTCATCATAGTGCTTTTACCAATGCATAAAATGCATGGAGAAGTCATTTCGAATGACTGGTCCTCAGTGTTGTGAGAACGATGACTGGTTAAAATTTTTGGTGGTTTCTTGTTCAGTCCATAGGCCTACATCATGTGGCAAACCGGTGAGCATATGGCTCTATTAGTATAGGAGATACCTGAAAACATATCACACTTTTCATCATAGTGCTTTTACCAATGCATAAAATGCATGGAGAAGTCATTTCGAATGACTGGTCCTCAGTGTTGTGAGAACGATGACTGGTTAAAATTGTTGGTGGTTTCTTGTTCAGTCCATAGGCCTACATCATGTGGCAAATCCGGTGAGCATGTGGCTCTATTAGTATAGGAGATACCTGAAAACATATCACACTTTTCATCATAGTGCTTTTACCAATGCATAAAATGCATGGAGAAGTCATTTCGAACGACTGGTCCTCAGTGTTGTGAGAACGATGACTGGTTAAAATTTTTGGTGGCTTCTTGTTCAGTCCATAGGCCTACATCATGTGGCAAACCGGTTAGCATGTGGCTCTATTAGTATAGGAGATATCTGAAAACATATCACACTTTTCATCATAGTGCTTTTACCAATGCATAAAATGCATGGAGAAGTCATTTCGAATGACTGGTCCTCAGTGTTGTGAGAACGATGACTGGTTAAAATTTTTGGTGGTTTCTTGTTCAATCCATAGGCCTACATCATGTGGCAAACCGGTGAGCATGTGGCTCTATTAGTATAGGAGATACCTGAAAACATATCACACTTTTCATCATAGTGCTTTTACCAATGCATAAAATGCATGGAGAAGTCTTTTCGAATGACTGGTCCTCAGTGTTGTGAGAACGATGACTGGTTAAAATTTTTGGTGGTTTCTTGTTCAGTCCATAGGCCTACATCATGTGGAAAACCGGTGAGCATGTGGCTCTATTAGTATAGGAGATACCTGAAAACATATCACACTTTTCATCATAGTGCTTTTACCAATGCATAAAATGCATGGAGAAGTCATTTCGAATGACTGGTCCTCAGTGTTGTGAGAACGATGACTGGTTAAAATTTTTGGTGGTTTCTTGTTCAGTCCATAGGCCTACATCATGTGGCAAACCGGTGAGCATGTGGCTCTATTAGTATAGGAGATACCTGAAAACATATCACACTTTTCATCATAGTGCTTTTACCAATGCATAAAATGCATGGAGAAGTCATTTCGAATGACTGGTCCTCAGTGTTGTGAGAACGATGACTGGTTAAAATTTTTGGTGGTTTCTTGTTCAGTCCATAGGCCTACATCATGTGGCAAACCGGTGAGCATGTGGCTCTATTAGTATAGGAGATACCTGAAAACATATCACACTTTTCATCATAGTGCTTTTTACCAATGCATAAAATGCATGGAGAAGTCATTTCGAATGACTGGTCCTCAGTGTTGTGAGAACGATGACTGGTTAAAATTTTTGGTGGTTTCTTGTTCAGTCCATAGGCCTACATCATGTGGCAAACCGGTGAGCATGTGGCTTTATTAGTATAGGAGATACCTGAAAACATATCACACTTTTCATCATAGTGCTTTTACCAATGCATAAAATGCATGGAGAAGTCATTTCGAATGACTGGTCCTCAGTGTTGTGAGAACGATGACTGGTTAAAATTTTTGGTGGTTTCTTGTTCAGTCCATAGGCCTACATCATGTGGCAAACCGGTGAGCATGTGGCTCTATTAGTATAGGAGATACCTGAAAACATATCACACTTTTCATCATAGTGCTTTTAACAAATGCATAAAATGCATGGAGAAGTCATTTCGAATGACTGGTCCTCAGTGTTGTGAGAACGATGACTGGTTAAAATTTTTGGTGGTTTCTTGTTCAGTCCATAGGCCTACATCATGTGGCAAACCGGTGAGCATGTGGCTCTAGTAGTATAGGAGATACCTGAAAACATATCACACTTTTCATCATAGTGCTTTTACCAATGCATAAAATGCATGGAGAAGTCATTTCGAATGACTGGTCCTCAGTGTTGTGAGAACGATGACTGGTTAAAATTTTTGGTGGTTTCTTGTTCAGTCCATAGGCCTACATCATGTGGCAAACCGGTGAGCATGTGGCTCTATTAGTATAGGAGATACCTGAAAACATATCACACTTTTCATCATAGTGCTTTTACCAATGCATAAAATGCATGGAGAAGTCATTTCGAATGACTGGTCCTCAGTGTTGTGAGAACGATGACTGGTTAAAATTTTTGGTGGTTTCTTGTTCAGTCCATAGGCCTACATCATGTGGCAAACCGGTGAGGCATATGGCTCTATTAGTATAGGAGATACCTGAAAACATATCACACTTTTCATCATAGTGCTTTTACCAATGCATAAAATGCATGGAGAAGTCATTTGAATGACTGGTCCTCAGTGTTGTGAGAACGATGACTGGTTAAAATTGTTGGTGGTTTCTTGTTCAGTCCCATAGGCCTACATCATGTGGCAAATCGGTGAGCATGTGGCTCTATTAGTATAGGAGATACCTGAAAACATATCACACTTTTCATCATAGTGCTTTTACCAATGCATAAAATGCATGGAGAAGTCATTTCGAACGACTGGTCCTCAGTGTTGTGAGAACGGATGACTGGTTAAAATTTTTGGTGGCTTCTTGTTCAGTCCATAGGCCTACATCATGTGGCAAACCGGTTAGCATGTGGCTCTATTAGTATAGGAGATATCTGAAAACATATCACACTTTTCATCATAGTGCTTTTACCAATGCATAAAATGCATGGAGAAGTCATTTCGAATGACTGGTCCTCAGTGTTGTGAGAACGATGACTGGTTAAAATTTTTGGTGGTTTCTTGTTCAGTCCATAGGCCTACATCATGTGGCAAACCGGTGAGCATGTGGCTCTATTAGTATAGGAGATACCTGAAAACATATCACACTTTTCATCATAGTGCTTTTACCCAATGCATAAAATGCATGGAGAAGTCTTTTCGAATGACTGGTCCTCAGTGTTGTGAGAACGATGACTGGTTAAAATTTTTGGTGGTTTCTTGTTCAGTCCATAGGCCTACATCATGTGGAAAACCGGTGAGCATGTGGCTCTATTAGTATAGGAGATACCTGAAAACATATCACACTTTCATCATAGTGCTTTTACCAATGCATAAAATGCATGGAGAAAGTCATTTCGAATGACTGGTCCTCAGTGTTGTGAGAACGATGACTGGTTAAAATTTTTGGTGGTTTCTTGTTCAGTCCATAGGCCTACATCATGTGGCAAACCGGTGAGCATGTGGCTCTATTAGTATAGGAGATACCTGAAAACATATCACACTTTTCATCATAGTGCTTTTACCAATGCATAAAATGCATGGAGAAGTCATTTCGAATGACTGGTCCTCAGTGTTGTGAGAACGATGACTGGTTAAAATTTTTGGGTGGTTTCTTGTTCAGTCCATAGGCCCTACATCATGTGGCAAACCGGTGAGCATGTGGCTCTATTAGTATAGGAGATACCTGAAAACATATCACACTTTTCATCATAGTGCTTTTACCAATGCATAAAATGCATGGAGAAGTCATTTCGAATGACTGGTCCTCAGTGTTGTGAGAACGATGACTGGTTAAAATTTTGGTGGTTTCTTGTTCAGTCCATAGGCCTACATCATGTGGCAAACCGGTGAGCATGTGGCTTTATTAGTATAGGAGATACCTGAAAACATATCACACTTTTCATCATAGTGCTTTTACCAATGCATAAAATGCATGGAGAAGTCATTTCGAATGACTGGTCCTCAGTGTTGTGAGAACGATGACTGGTTAAAATTTTTGGTGGTTTCTTGTTCAGTCCATAGGCCTACATCATGTGGCAAACCGGTGAGCATGTGGCTCTATTAGTATAGGAGATACCTGAAAACATATCACACTTTTCATCATAGTGCTTTTAACAAATGCATAAAATGCATGGAGAAGTCATTTCGAATGACTGGTCCTCAGTGTTGTGAGAACGATGACTGGTTAAAATTTTTTGGTGGTTTCTTGTTCAGTCCATAGGCCTACATCATGTGGCAAACCGGTGAGCATGTGGCTCTAGTAGTATAGGAGATACCTGAAAACATATCACACTTTTCATCATAGTGCTTTTACCAATGCATAAAATGCATGGAGAAGTCATTTCGAATGACTGGTCCTCAGTGTTGTGAGAACGATGACTGGTTAAAATTTTTTGGTGGTTTCTTGTTCAGTCCATAGGCCTACATGATGTGGCAAACCGTGTGAGCATGTGGCTCTATTAGTATAGGAGATACCTGAAAACATATCACACTTTTCATCATAGTGCTTTTACCAATGCATAAAATGCATGGAGAAGTCATTTCGAATGACTGGTCCTCAGTGTTGTGAGAACGATGACTGGTTAAAATTTTTGGTGGTTTCTTGTTCAGTCCATAGGCCTACATCATGTGGCAACCGGTGAGCATGTGGCTCTATTAGTATAGGAGATACCTGAAAACATATCACACTTTTCATCATAGTGCTTTTACCAATGCATAAAATGCATGGAGAAGTCATTTCGAATGACTGGTCCTCAGTGTTGTGAGAACGATGACTGGTTAAAATTTTTGGTGGTTTCTTGTTCAGTCCATAGGCCTACATCATGTGGCAAACCGGTGAGCATGTGGCTCTATTAGTATAGGAGATACCTGAAAACATATCACACTTTTCATCATAGTGCTTTTACCAATGCATAAAATGCATGGAGAAGTCATTTTGAATGGACTGGTCCTCAGTGTTGTGAGAACGATGACTGGTTAAAATTTTTGGTGGTTTCTTGTTCAGTCCATAGGCCTACATCATGTGGCAAACCGGTGAGCAATGTGCCTCTATTAGTATAGGAAGATACCTGAAAACATATCACACTTTTCATCATAGTGCTTTTACCAATGCATAAAATGCATGGAGAAGTCATTTCGAATGACTGGTCCTCAGTGTTGTGAGAACGATGTGACTGGTTAAAATTTTTGGTGGTTTCTTGTTCAGTCCATAGGCCTACATCATGTGGCAAACCGGTGAGCATGTGGCTCTATTAGTATAGGAGATACCTGAAAACATATCACACTTTTCATCATATTGCTTTTACCAATGCATAAAATGCATGGAGAAGTCATTCGAATGACTGGTCCTCAGTGTTGTGAGAACGATGACTGGTTAAAATTTTTGGTGGTTTCTTGTTCAGTCCATAGGCCTACATCATGTGGCAAACCGGTGAGCATGTGGCTCTATTAGTATAGGGAGATACCTGAAAACATATCACACTTTTCATCATAGTGCTTTTAACAAATGCATAAAATGCATGGAGAAGTCATTTCGAATGACTGGTCCTCAGTGTTGTGAGAACGATGACTGGTTAAAATTTTTTGTGGTTTCTTGTTCAGTCCATAGGCCTACATCATGTGGCAAACCGGTGAGCATGTGGCTCTAGTAGTATAGGAGATACCTGAAAACATATCACACTTTTCATCATAGTGCATTTACCAATGCATAAAATGCATGGAGAAGTCATTTCAAATGACTGGTCCTCAGTGTTGTGAGAACGATGACTGGTTAAAATTTTTGGTGGTTTCTTGTTCAGTCCATAGGCCTACATCATGTGGCAAACCGGTGAGCATGTGGCTCTAATAGTATAGGAGATACCTGAAAACATATCACACTTTTCATCATAGTGCTTTTAACAAATGCATAAAATGCATGGAGAAGTCATTTCGAATGACTGGTCCTCAGTGTTGTGAGAACGATGACTGGTTAAAATTTTTGGTGGTTTCTTGTTCAGTCCATAGGCCTACATCATGTGGCAAACCGGTGAGCATGTGGCTCTAGTAGTATAGGAGATACCTGAAAACATATCACACTTTTCATCATAGTGCTTTTACCAATGCATAAAATGCATGGAGAAGTCATTTCGAATGACTGGTCCTCAGTGTTGTGAGAACGATGACTGGTTAAAATTTTTGGTGGTTTCTTGTTCAGTCCATAGGCCTACATCATGTGGCAAACCGGTGAGCATGTGGCTCTATTAGTATAGGAGATACCTGAAAACATATCACACTTTTCATCATAGTGCTTTTACCAATGCATAAAATGCATGGAGAAGTCATTTCGAATGACTGGTCCTCAGTGTTGTGAGAACGATGACTGGTTAAAATTTTTGGTGGTTTCTTGTTCAGTCCATAGGCCTACATCATGTGGCAAACCGGTGAGCATGTGGCTCTATTAGTATAGGAGATACCTGAAAACATATCACACTTTTCATCATAGTGCTTTTACCAATGCATAAAATGCATGGAGAAGTCATTTCGAATGACTGGTCCTCAGTGTTGTGAGAACGATGACTGGTTAAAATTTTTGGTGGTTTCTTGTTCAGTCCATAGGCCTACATCATGTGGCAAACCGGTGAGCATGTAGCTCTATTAGTATAGGAGATATCTGAAAACATATCACACTTTTCATCATAGTGCTTTTACCAATGCATAAAATGCATGGAGAAGTCATTTCGAATGACTGGTCCTCAGTGTTGTGAGAACGATGACTGGTTAAAATTTTTGGTGGTTTCTTGTTCAGTCCATAGGCCTACATCATGTGGCAAACCGGTGAGCATGTGCCTCTATTAGTATAGGAGATACCTGAAAACATATCACACTTTTCATCATAGTGCTTTTACCAATGCATAAAATGCATGGAGAAGTCATTTCGAATGACTGGTCCTCAGTGTTGTGAGAACGATGACTGGTTAAAATTTTTGGTGGTTTCTTGTTCAGTCCATAGGCCTACATCATGTGGCAAACCGGTGAGCATGTGGCTCTATTAGTATACGAGATACCTGAAAACATATCACACTTTTCATCATAGTGCTTTTACCAATGCATAAAATGCATGGAGAAGTCATTTTGAATTACTGGTCCTCAGTGTTGTGAGAACGATGACTGGTTAAAATTTTTGGTGGTTTCTTGTTCAGTCCATAGGCCTACATCATGTGGCAAACCGGTGAGCATGTGGCTCTATTAGTATAGGAGATACCTGAAAACATATCACACTTTTCATCATAGTGCTTTTACCAATGCATAAAATGCATGGAGAAGTCATTTCGAATGACTGGTCCTCAGTGTTGTGAGAACGATGACTGGTTAAAATTTTTGGTGGTTTCTTGTTCAGTCCATAGGCCTACATCATGTGGCAAACCGGTGAGCATGTGGCTCTATTAGTATAGGAGATACCTGAAAACATATCACGCTTTTCATCATAGTGCTTTTACCAATGCATAAAATGCATGGAGAAGTCATTTCGAATGACTGGTCCTCAGTGTTGTGAGAACGATGACTGGTTAAAATTTTTGGTGGTTTCTTGTTCAGTCCATAGGCCTACATCATGTGGCAAACCGGTGAGCATGTGGCTCTATTAGTATAGAAGATACCTGAAAACATATCACACTTTTCATCATAGTGCTTTTACCAATGCATAAAATGCATGGAGAAGTCATTTCGAATGACTGGTCCTCAGTGTTGTGAGAACGATGACTGGTTAAAATTTTTGGTGGTTTCTTGTTCAGTCCATAGGCCTACATCATGTGGCAAACCGGTGAGCATGTGGCTCTATTAGTATAGGAGATACCTGAAAACATATCACACTTTTCATCATAGTGCTTTTACCAATGCATAAAATGCATGGAGAAGTCATTTCGAATGACTGGTCCTCAGTGTTGTGAGAACGATGACTGGTTAAAATTTTTGGTGGTTTCTTGTTCAGTCCATAGGCCCTACATCATGTGGCAAACCAGTGAGCATGTGGCTCTATTAGTATAGGAGATACCTGAAAACATATCACACTTTTCATCATAGTGCTTTTACCAATGCATAAAATGCATGGAGAAGTCATTTCGAATGACTGGTCCTCAGTGTTGTGAGAACGATGACTGGTTAAAATTTTTGGTGGTTTCTTGTTCAGTCCATAGGCCTACATCATGTGGCAAACCGGTGAGCATGTGGCTCTATTAGTATAGGAGATACCTGAAAACATATCACACTTTTCATCATAGTGCTTTTACCAATGCATAAAATGCATGGAGAAGTCATTTCGAATGACTGGTCCTCAGTGTTGTGAGAATGATGACTGGTTAAAATTTTTGGTGGTTTCTTGTTCAGTCCATAGGCCTACATCATGTGGCAAACCGGTGAGCATGTGGCTCTATTAGTATAGGAGATACCTGAAAACATATCACACTTTTCATCATAGTGCTTTTACCAATGCATAAAATGCATGGAGAAGTCATTTCGAATGACTGGTCCTCAGTGTTGTGAGAACGATGACTGGTTAAAATTTTGGGTGGTTTCTTGTTCAGTCCATAGGCCTACATCATGTGGCAAACCGGTGAGCATGTGGCTCTATTAGTATAGGAGATACCTGAAAACATATCACACTTTTCATCATAGTGCTTTTACCAATGCATAAAATGCATGGAGAAGTCATTTCGAATGACTGGTCCTCAGTGTTGTGAGAACGATGACTGGTTAAAATTTTTGGTGGTTTCTTGTTCAGGTCCATAGGCCTACATCATGTGGCAAACCGGTGAGCATGTGGCTCTATTAGTAAAGGAGATACCTGGAAAACATATCACACTTTTCATCATAGTGCTTTTACCAATGCATAAAATGCATGGAGAAGTCATTTCGAATGACTGGTCCTCAGTGTTGTGAGAACGATGACTGGTTAAAATTTTTGGTGGTTTTCTTGTTCAGTCCATAGGCCTACATCATGTGGCAAACCGGTGAGCATGTGGCTCTATTAGTATAGGAGATACCTGAAAACATATCACACTTTTCATCATAGTGCTTTTACCAATGCATAAAATGCATGGAGAAGTCATTTCGAATGACTGGTCCTCAGTGTTGCGATGACTGGTTAAAATTTTTGGTGGTTTCCTGTTCAAGTCCATAGGCCTACATCATGTTGCAAACCGGTGAGCATGTGGCTTCTATTAGTATAGGAGATACCTGAAAACATATCACACTTTTCATCATAGTGCTTTTACCAATGGCATAAAATGCATGGAGAAGTCATTTCGAATGACTGGTCCTCAGTGTTGTGAGAACGATGACTGGTTAAAATTTTTGGTGGTTTCTTGTTCAGTCCATAGGCCTACATCATGTGGCAAACCGGTGAGCATGTGGCTCTATTAGTATAGGAGATACCTGAAAACATATCACACTTTTCATCATAGTGCTTTTACCAATGCATAAAATTGCATGGAGAAGTCATTTCGAATGACTGGTCCTCAGTGTTGTGAGAACGATGACTGGTTAAAATTTTTGGTGGTTTCTTGTTCAGTCCATAGGCCTACATCATGTGGCAAACCGGTGAGCATGTGGCTCTATTAGTATAGGAGATACCTGAAAACATATCACACTTTTCATCATAGTGCTTTTACCAATGCATAAAATGCATGGAGAAGTCATTTCGAATGACTGGTCCTCAGTGTTGTGAGAACGATGACTGGTTAAAATTTTTTGGTGGTTTCTTGTTCAGTCCATAGGCCTACATCAAGTGGCAAACCGGTGAGCATGTGGCTCTATTAGTATAGGAGATACCTGAAAACATATCACACTTTTCATCATAGTGCTTTTACCAATGCATAAAATGCATGGAGAAGTCATTTCGAATGACTGGTCCTCAGTGTTGTGAGAACGATGACTGGTTAAAATTTTTGGTGGTTTCTTGTTCAGTCCATAGGCCTACATCATGTGGCAAACCGGTGAGCATGTGGCTCTATTAGTATAGGAGATACCTGAAAACATATCACACTTTTCATCATAGTGCTTTTACCAATGCATAAAATGCATGGAGAAGTCATTTCGAATGACTGGTCCTCAGTGTTGTGAGAACGATGACTGGTTAAAATTTTTTGGTGGTTTCTTGTTCAGTCCATAGGCCTACCTCATGTGGCAAACCGCGTGAGCATGTGGCTCTATTAGTATAGGAGATACCTGAAAACATATCACACTTTTCATCATAGTGCTTTTACCAATGCATAAAATGCATGGAGAAGTCATTTCGAATGGACTGGTCCTCAGTGTTGTGAGAACGATGACTGGTTAAAATTTTTGGTGGTTTCTTGTTCAGTCCATAGGCCTACATCATGTGGCAAACCGGTGAGCATGGTGGCTCTATTAGTATAGGAGATACCTGAAAACATATCACACTTTTCATCATAGTGCTTTTACCAATGCATAAAATGCATGGAGAAGTCATTTCGAATGACTGGTCCTCAGTGTTGTGAGAACGATGACTGGTTAAAATTTTTGGTGGTTTCTTGTTCAGTCCATAGGCCTACATCATGTGGCAAACCGGTGAGCATGTGGCTCTATTAGTATAGGAGATACCTGAAAACATATCACACTTTTCATCATAGTGCTTTTACCAATGCATAAAATGCATGGAGAAGTCATTTCGAATGACTGGTCCTCAGTGTTGTGAGAACGATGACTGGTTAAAATTTTTGGTGGTTTCTTGTTCAGTCCATAGGCCTACATCATGTGGCAAACCGGTGAGCATGTGGCTCTATTAGTATAGGAGATACCTGAAAACATATCACACTTTTCCTCATAGTGCTTTTACCAATGCATAAATGCATGGAGAAGTCATTTCGAATGACTGGTCCTCAGTGTTGTGAGAACGATGACTGGTTAAAATTTTTGGTGGTTTCTTGTTCAGTCCATAGGCCTACATCATGTGGCAAACCGCGTGAGCATGTGGCTCTATTAGTATAGGAGATACCTGAAAACATATCACACTTTTCATCATAGTGCTTTTACCAATGCATAAAATGCATGGAGAAGTCATTTCGAATGACTGGTCCTCAGTGTTGTGAGAACGATGACTGGTTAAAATTTTTGGTGGTTTCTTGTTCAGTCCATAGGCCTACATCATGTGGCAAACCGGTGAGCATGTGGCTCTATTAGTATAGGAGATACCTGAAAACATATCACACTTTTCATCATAGTGCTTTTACCAATGCATAAAATGCATGGAGAAGTCATTTCGAATGACTGGTCCTCAGTGTTGTGAGAACGATGACTGGTTAAAATTTTTGGTGGTTTCTTGTTCAGTCCATAGGCCTACATCATGTGGCAAACCGGTGAGCATGTGGCTCTATTAGTATAGGAGATACCTGAAAACATATCACACTTTTCATCATAGTGCTTTTACCAATGCATAAAATGCATGGAGAAGTCATTTCGAAAGACTGGTCCTCAGTGTTGTGAGAACGATGACTGGTTAAAAGTTTTGGTGGTTTCTTGTTCAGTCCATAGGCCTACATCATGTGGCAAACCGGTGAGCATGTGGCTCTATTAGTATAGGAGATACCTGAAAACATATCACACTTTTCATCATAGTGCTTTTACCAATGCATAAAATGCATGGAGAAGTCATTTCGAATGACTGGTCCTCAGTGTTGTGAGAACGATGACTGGTTAAAATTTTTGGTGGTTTCTTGTTCAGTCCATAGGCCTACATCATGTGGCAAACCGGTGAGCATGTGGCTCTATTAGTATAGGAGATACCTGAAAACATATCACACTTTTCATCATAGTGCTTTTACCAATGCATAAAATGCATGGAGAAGTCATTTCGAATGACTGGTCCTCAGTGTTGTGAGAACGATGACTGGTTAAAATTTTTGGTGGTTTCTTGTTCAGTCCATAGGCCTACATCATGTGGCAAACCGGTGAGCATGTGGCTCTATTAGTATAGGAGATACCTGAAAACATATCACACTTTTCATCATAGTGCTTTTGCCAATGCATAAAATGCATGGAGAAGTCATTTCGAATGACTGGTCCTCAGTGTTGTGAGAACGATGACTGGTTAAAATTTTTGGTGGTTTCTTGTTCAGTCCATAGGCCTACATCATGTGGCAAACCGGTGAGCATGTGGCTCTATTAGTATAGGAGATACCTGAAAACATATCACACTTTTCATCATAGTGCTTTTACCAATGCATAAAATGCATGGAGAAGTCATTTCGAATGACTGGTCCTCAGTGTTGTGAGAACGATGACTGGTTAAAATTTTTGGTGGTTTCTTGTTCAGTCCATAGGCCTACATCATGTGGCAAACCGGTGAGCATGTGGCTCTATTAGTATAGGAGATACCTGAAAACATATCACACTTTTCATCATAGTGCTTTTACCAATGCATAAAATGCATGGAGAAGTCATTTCGAATGACTGGTCCTCAGTGTTGTGAGAACGATGACTGGTTAAAATTTTTGGTGGTTTCTTGTTCAGTCCATAGGCCTACATCATGTGGCAAACCGGTGAGCATGTGGCTCTATTAGTATAGGAGATACCTGAAAACATATCACACTTTTCATCATAGTGCTTTTACCAATGCATAAAATGCATGGAGAAGTCATTTCGAATGACTGGTCCTCAGTGTTGTGAGAACGATGACTGGTTAAAATTTTTGGTGGTTTCTTGTTCAGTCCATAGGCCTACATCATGTGGCAAACCGGTGAGCATGTGGCTCTATTAGTACAGGAGATACCTGAAAACATATCACACTTTTCATCATAGTGCTTTTACCAATGCATAAAATGCATGGAGAAGTCATTTCGAATGACTGGTCCTCAGTGTTGTGAGAACGATGACTGGTTAAAATTTTTGGTGGTTTCTTGTTCAGTCCATAGGCCTACATCATGTGGCAAACCGGTGAGCATGTGGCTCTATTAGTATAGGAGATACCTGAAAACATATCACACTTTTCATCATAGTGCTTTTACCAATGCATAAAATGCATGGAGAAGTCATTTCGAATGACTGGTCCTCAGTGTTGTGAGAACGATGACTGGTTAAAATTTTTGGTGGTTTCTTGTTCAGTCCATAGGCCTACATCATGTGGCAAACCAGTGAGCATGTGGCTCTATTAGTATAGGAGATACCTGAAAACATATCACAATTTTCATCATAGTGCTTTTGCCAATGCATAAAATGCATGGAGAAGTCATTTCGAATGACTGGTCCTCAGTGTTGTGAGAACGATGACTGGTTAAAATTTTTGGTGGTTTCTTGTTCAGTCCATAGGCCTACATCATGTGGCAAACCGGTGAGCATGTGGCTCTATTAGTATAGGAGATATCTGAAAACATATCACACTTTTCATCATAGTGCTTTTGCCAATGCATAAAATGCATGGAGAAGTCATTTCGAATGACTGGTCCTCAGTGTTGTGAGAACGATGACTGGTTAAAATTTTTGGTGGTTTCTTGTTCAGTCCATAGGCCTACATCATGTGGCAAACCGGTGAGCATGTGGCTCTATTAGTATAGGAGATACCTGAAAACATATCACACTTTTCATCATAGTGCTTTTACCAATGCATAAAATGCATGGAGAAGTCATTTCGAATGACTGGTCCTCAGTGTTGTGAGAACGATGACTGGTTAAAATTTTTGGTGGTTTCTTGTTCAGTCCATAGGCCTACATCATGTGGCAAACCGGTGAGCATGTGGCTCTATTAGTATAGGAGATACCTGAAAACATATCACACTTTTCATCATAGTGCTTTTACCAATGCATAAAATACATGGAGAAGTCATTTCGAATGACTGGTCCTCAGTGTTGTGAGAACGATGACTGGTTAAAATTTTTGGTGGTTTCTTGTTCAGTCCATAGGCCTACATCATGTGGCAAACCTGTGAGCATGTGGCTCTATTAGTATAGGAGATAACTGAAAACATATCACACTTTTCATCATAGTGCTTTTACCAATGCATAAAATGCATGGAGAAGTCATTTCGAATGACTGGTCCTCAGTGTTGTGAGAACGATGACTGGTTAAAATTTTTGGTGGTTTCTTGTTCAGTCCATAGGCCTACATCATGTGGCAAACCAGTGAGCATGTGGCTCTATTAGTATAGGAGATACCTGAAAACATATCACAATTTTCATCATAGTGCTTTTACCAATGCATAAAATGCATGGAGAAGTCATTTCGAATGACTGGTCCTCAGTGTTGTGAGAACGATGATTGGTTAAAATTTTTGGTGGTTTCTTGTTCAGTCCATAGGCCTACATCATGTGGCAAACCGGTGAGCATGTGGCTCTATTAGTATAGGAGATACCTGAAAACATATCACACTTTTCATCATAGTGCTTTTGCCAATGCATAAAATGCATGGAGAAGTCATTTCGAATGACTGGTCCTCAGTGTTGTGAGAACGATGACTGGTTAAAATTTTTGGTGGTTTCTTGTTCAGTCCATAGGCCTACATCATGTGGCAAACCGGTGAGCATGTGGCTCTATTAGTATAGGAGATACCTGAAAACATATCACACTTTTCATCATAGTGCTTTTACCAATGCATAAAATGCATGGAGAAGTCATTTCGAATGACTGGTCCTCAGTGTTGTGAGAACGATGACTGGTTAAAATTTTTGGTGGTTTCTTGTTCAGTCCATAGGCCTACATCATGTGGCAAACCGGTGAGCATGTGGCTCTATTAGTATAGGAGATACCTGAAAACATATCACACTTTTCATCATAGTGCTTTTACCAATGCATAAAATACATGGAGAAGTCATTTCGAATGACTGGTCCTCAGTGTTGTGAGAACGATGACTGGTTAAAATTTTTGGTGGTTTCTTGTTCAGTCCATAGGCCTACATCATGTGGCAAACCTGTGAGCATGTGGCTCTATTAGTATAGGAGATACCTGAAAACATATCACACTTTTCATCATAGTGCTTTTACCAATGCATAAAATGCATGGAGAAGTCATTTCGAATGACTGGTCCTCAGTGTTGTGAGAACGATGACTGGTTAAAATTTTTGGTGGTTTCTTGTTCAGTCCATAGGCCTACATTATGTGGCAAACCGGTGAGCATGTGGCTCTATTAGTATAGGAGATACCAGAAAACATATCACACTTTTCATCATAGTGCTTTTACCAATGCATAAAATGCATGGAGAAGTCATTTCGAATGACTGGTCCTCAGTGTTGTGAGAACGATGACTGGTTAAAATTTTTGGTGGTTTCTTGTTCAGTCCATAGGCCTACATCATGTGGCAAACCGGTGAGCATGTGGCTCTATTAGTATAGGAGATACCTGAAAACATATCACACTTTTCATCATAGTGCTTTTACCAATGCATAAAATGCATGGAGAAGTCATTTCGAATGACTGGTCCTCAGTGTTGTGAGAACGATGACTGGTTAAAATTTTTGGTGGTTTCTTGTTCAGTCCATAGGCCTACATCATGTGGCAAACCGGTGAGCATGTGGCTCTATTAGTATAGGAGATACCTGAAAACATATCACACTTTTCATCATAGTGCTTTTACCAATGCATAAAATGCATGGAGAAGTCATTTCGAATGACTGGTCCTCAGTGTTGTGAGAACGATGACTGGTTAAAATTTTTGGTGGTTTCTTGTTCAGTCCATAGGCCTACATCATGTGGCAAACCAGTGAGCATGTGGCTCTATTAGTATAGGAGATACCTGAAAACATATCACAATTTTCATCATAGTGCTTTTACCAATGCATAAAATGCATGGAGAAGTCATTTCGAATGACTGGTCCTCAGTGTTGTGAGAACGATGACTGGTTAAAATTTTTGGTGGTTTCTTGTTCAGTCCATAGGCCTACATCATGTGGCAAACCGGTGAGCATGTGGCTCTATTAGTATAGGAGATACCTGAAAACATATCACACTTTTCATCATAGTGCTTTTGCCAATGCATAAAATGCATGGAGAAGTCATTTCGAATGACTGGTCCTCAGTGTTGTGGGAATGATGACTGGTTAAAATTTTTGGTGGTTTCTTGTTCAGTCCATAGGCCTACATCATGTGGCAAACCGGTGAGCATGTGGCTCTATTAGTATAGGAGATACCTGAAAACATATCACACTTTTCATCATAGTGCTTTTACCAATGCATAAAATGCATGGAGAAGTCATTTCGAATGACTGGTCCTCAGTG
Source organism: Ranitomeya imitator (assembly GCF_032444005.1). Taxonomy (NCBI): domain Eukaryota; kingdom Metazoa; phylum Chordata; class Amphibia; order Anura; family Dendrobatidae; genus Ranitomeya; species Ranitomeya imitator. The sequence goes on from NW_027194183.1 coordinate 77,513, forward strand.
TTGTGAGAACGATGACTGCTTAAAATTTTTGGTGGTTTCTTGTTCAGTCCATAGGCCTACATCATGTGGCAAACCGGTGAGCAAGTGGCTCTATTAGTATAGGAGAAACCTGAAAACATATCACACTTTTCATCATAGTGCTTTTACCAATGCATAAAATGCATGGAGAAGTCATTTCGAATGACTGGTCCTCAGTGTTGTGAGAACGATGACTGGTTAAAATTTTTGGTGGTTTCTTGTTCAGTCCATAGGCCTACATCATGTGGCAAACCGGTGAGCATGTGGCTCTATTAGTATAGGAGATACCTGAAAACATATCACACTTTTCATCATAGTGCTTTTACCAATGCATAAAATGCATGGAGAAGTCATTTCGAATGACTGGTCCTCAGTGTTGTGAGAACGATGACTGGTTAAAATTTTTGGTGGTTTCTTGTTCAGTCCATAGGCCTACATCATGTGGCAAACCAGTGAGCATGTGGCTCTATTAGTATAGGAGATACCTGAAAACATATCACAATTTTCATCATAGTGCTTTTACCAATGCATAAAATGCATGGAGAAGTCATTTCGAATGACTGGTCCTCAGTGTTGTGAGAACGATGACTGGTTAAAATTTTTGGTGGTTTCTTGTTCAGTCCATAGGCCTACATCATGTGGCAAACCGGTGAGCATGTGGCTCTATTAGTATAGGAGATACCTGAAAACATATCACACTTTTCATCATAGTGCTTTTGCCAATGCATAAAATGCATGGAGAAGTCATTTCGAATGACTGGTCCTCAGTGTTGTGGGAATGATGACTGGTTAAAGTTTTTGGTGGTTTCTTGTTCAGTCCATAGGCCTACATCATGTGGCAAACCGGTGAGCATGTGGCTCTATTAGTATAGGAGATACCTGAAAACATATCACACTTTTCATCATAGTGCTTTTGCCAATGCATAAAATGCATGGAGAAGTCATTTCGAATGACTGGTCCTCAGTGTTGTGGGAATGATGACTGGTTAAAATTTTTGGTGGTTTCTTGTTCAGTCCATAGGCCTACATCATGTGGCAAACCGGTGAGCATGTGGCTCTATTAGTATAGGAGATACCTGAAAACATATCACACTTTTCATCATAGTGCTTTTACCAATGCATAAAATGCATGGAGAAGTCATTTCGAATGACTGGTCCTCAGTGTTGTGAGAACGATGACTGCTTAAAATTTTTGGTGGTTTCTTGTTCAGTCCATAGGCCTACATCATGTGGCAAACCGGTGAGCAAGTGGCTCTATTAGTATAGGAGAAACCTGAAAACATATCACACTTTTCATCATAGTGCTTTTACCAATGCATAAAATGCATGGAGAAGTCATTTCGAATGACTGGTCCTCAGTGTTGTGAGAACGATGACTGGTTAAAATTTTTGGTGGTTTCTTGTTCAGTCCATAGGCCTACATCATGTGGCAAACCGGTGAGCATGTGGCTCTATTAGTATAGGAGATACCTGAAAACATATCACACTTTTCATCATAGTGCTTTTACCAATGCATAAAATGCATGGAGAAGTCATTTCGAATGACTGGTCCTCAGTGTTGTGAGAACGATGACTGGTTAAAATTTTTGGTGGTTTCTTGTTCAGTCCATAGGCCTACATCATGTGGCAAACCAGTGAGCATGTGGCTCTATTAGTATAGGAGATACCTGAAAACATATCACAATTTTCATCATAGTGCTTTTACCAATGCATAAAATGCATGGAGAAGTCATTTCGAATGACTGGTCCTCAGTGTTGTGAGAACGATGACTGGTTAAAATTTTTGGTGGTTTCTTGTTCAGTCCATAGGCCTACATCATGTGGCAAACCGGTGAGCATGTGGCTCTATTAGTATAGGAGATACCTGAAAACATATCACACTTTTCATCATAGTGCTTTTGCCAATGCATAAAATGCATGGAGAAGTCATTTCGAATGACTGGTCCTCAGTGTTGTGGGAATGATGACTGGTTAAAATTTTTGGTGGTTTCTTGTTCAGTCCATAGGCCTACATCATGTGGCAAACCGGTGAGCATGTGGCTCTATTAGTATAGGAGATACCTGAAAACATATCACACTTTTCATCATAGTGCTTTTACCAATGCATAAAATGCATGGAGAAGTCATTTCGAATGACTGGTCCTCAGTGTTGTGAGAACGATGACTGCTTAAAATTTTTGGTGGTTTCTTGTTCAGTCCATAGGCCTACATCATGTGGCAAACCGGTGAGCAAGTGGCTCTATTAGTATAGGAGAAACCTGAAAACATATCACACTTTTCATCATAGTGCTTTTACCAATGCATAAAATGCATGGAGAAGTCATTTCGAATGACTGGTCCTCAGTGTTGTGAGAACGATGACTGGTTAAAATTTTTGGTGGTTTCTTGTTCAGTCCATAGGCCTACATCATGTGGCAAACCGGTGAGCATGTGGCTCTATTAGTATAGGAGATACCTGAAAACATATCACACTTTTCATCATAGTGCTTTTACCAATGCATAAAATGCATGGAGAAGTCATTTCGAATGACTGGTCCTCAGTGTTGTGAGAACGATGACTGGTTAAAATTTTTGGTGGTTTCTTGTTCAGTCCATAGGCCTACATCATGTGGCAAACCAGTGAGCATGTGGCTCTATTAGTATAGGAGATACCTGAAAACATATCACAATTTTCATCATAGTGCTTTTACCAATGCATAAAATGCATGGAGAAGTCATTTCGAATGACTGGTCCTCAGTGTTGTGAGAACGATGACTGGTTAAAATTTTTGGTGGTTTCTTGTTCAGTCCATAGGCCTACATCATGTGGCAAACCGGTGAGCATGTGGCTCTATTAGTATAGGAGATACCTGAAAACATATCACACTTTTCATCATAGTGCTTTTGCCAATGCATAAAATGCATGGAGAAGTCATTTCGAATGACTGGTCCTCAGTGTTGTGGGAATGATGACTGGTTAAAGTTTTTGGTGGTTTCTTGTTCAGTCCATAGGCCTACATCATGTGGCAAACCGGTGAGCATGTGGCTCTATTAGTATAGGAGATACCTGAAAACATATCACACTTTTCATCATAGTGCTTTTGCCAATGCATAAAATGCATGGAGAAGTCATTTCGAATGACTGGTCCTCAGTGTTGTGGGAATGATGACTGGTTAAAATTTTTGGTGGTTTCTTGTTCAGTCCATAGGCCTACATCATGTGGCAAACCGGTGAGCATGTGGCTCTATTAGTATAGGAGATACCTGAAAACATATCACACTTTTCATCATAGTGCTTTTACCAATGCATAAAATGCATGGAGAAGTCATTTCGAATGACTGGTCCTCAGTGTTGTGAGAACGATGACTGCTTAAAATTTTTGGTGGTTTCTTGTTCAGTCCATAGGCCTACATCATGTGGCAAACCGGTGAGCAAGTGGCTCTATTAGTATAGGAGAAACCTGAAAACATATCACACTTTTCATCATAGTGCTTTTACCAATGCATAAAATGCATGGAGAAGTCATTTCGAATGACTGGTCCTCAGTGTTGTGAGAACGATGACTGGTTAAAATTTTTGGTGGTTTCTTGTTCAGTCCATAGGCCTACATCATGTGGCAAACCGGTGAGCATGTGGCTCTATTAGTATAGGAGATACCTGAAAACATATCACACTTTTCATCATAGTGCTTTTACCAATGCATAAAATGCATGGAGAAGTCATTTCGAATGACTGGTCCTCAGTGTTGTGAGAACGATGACTGGTTAAAATTTTTGGTGGTTTCTTGTTCAGTCCATAGGCCTACATCATGTGGCAAACCAGTGAGCATGTGGCTCTATTAGTATAGGAGATACCTGAAAACATATCACAATTTTCATCATAGTGCTTTTACCAATGCATAAAATGCATGGAGAAGTCATTTCGAATGACTGGTCCTCAGTGTTGTGAGAACGATGACTGGTTAAAATTTTTGGTGGTTTCTTGTTCAGTCCATAGGCCTACATCATGTGGCAAACCGGTGAGCATGTGGCTCTATTAGTATAGGAGATACCTGAAAACATATCACACTTTTCATCATAGTGCTTTTGCCAATGCATAAAATGCATGGAGAAGTCATTTCGAATGACTGGTCCTCAGTGTTGTGGGAATGATGACTGGTTAAAATTTTTGGTGGTTTCTTGTTCAGTCCATAGGCCTACATCATGTGGCAAACCGGTGAGCATGTGGCTCTATTAGTATAGGAGATACCTGAAAACATATCACACTTTTCATCATAGTGCTTTTACCAATGCATAAAATGCATGGAGAAGTCATTTCGAATGACTGGTCCTCAGTGTTGTGAGAACGATGACTGCTTAAAATTTTTGGTGGTTTCTTGTTCAGTCCATAGGCCTACATCATGTGGCAAACCGGTGAGCAAGTGGCTCTATTAGTATAGGAGAAACCTGAAAACATATCACACTTTTCATCATAGTGCTTTTACCAATGCATAAAATGCATGGAGAAGTCATTTCGAATGACTGGTCCTCAGTGTTGTGAGAACGATGACTGGTTAAAATTTTTGGTGGTTTCTTGTTCAGTCCATAGGCCTACATCATGTGGCAAACCGGTGAGCATGTGGCTCTATTAGTATAGGAGATACCTGAAAACATATCACACTTTTCATCATAGTGCTTTTACCAATGCATAAAATGCATGGAGAAGTCATTTCGAATGACTGGTCCTCAGTGTTGTGAGAACGATGACTGGTTAAAATTTTTGGTGGTTTCTTGTTCAGTCCATAGGCCTACATCATGTGGCAAACCGGTGAGCATGTGGCTCTATTAGTATAGGAGATACCTGAAAACATATCACACTTTTCATCATAGTGCTTTTACCAATGCATAAAATGCATGGAGAAGTCATTTCGAATGACTGGTCCTCAGTGTTGTGAGAACGATGACTGGTTAAAATTTTTGGTGGTTTCTTGTTCAGTCCATAGGCCTACATCATGTGGCAAACCGGTGAGCATGTGGCTCTACTAGTATAGGAGATACCTGAAAACATATCACACTTTTCATCATAGTGCTTTTACCAATGCATAAAATGCATGGAGAAGTCATTTCGAATGACTGGTCCTCAGTGTTGTGAGAACGATGACTGGTTAAAATTTTTGGTGGTTTCTTGTTCAGTCCATAGGCCTACATCATGTGGCAAACCGGTGAGCATGTGGCTCTATTAGTATAGGAGATACCTGAAAACATATCACACTTTTCATCATAGTGCTTTTACCAATGCATAAAATGCATGGAGAAGTCATTTCGAATGACTGGTCCTCAGTGTTGTGAGAACGATGACTGGTTAAAATTTTTGGTGGTTTCTTGTTCAGTCCATAGGCCTACATCATGTGGCAAACCGGTGAGCATGTGGCTCTATTAGTATTGGAGATACCTGAAAACATATCACACTTTTCATCATAGTGCTTTTACCAATGCATAAAATGCATGGAGAAGTCATTTCGAATGACTGGTCCTCAGTGTTGTGAGAACGATGACTGGTTAAAATTTTTGGTGGTTTCTTGTTCAGTCCATAGGCCTACATCATGTGGCAAACCGGTGAGCATGTGGCTCTATTAGTATACGAGATACCTGAAAACATATCACACTTTTCCTCATAGTGCTTTTACCAATGCATAAAATGCATGGAGAAGTCATTTCGAATGACTGGTCCTCAGTGTTGTGAGAACGATGACTGGTTAAAATTTTTGGTGGTTTCTTGTTCAGTCCATAGGCCTACATCATGTGGCAAACCGGTGAGCATGTGGCTCTATTAGTATACGAGATACCTGAAAACATATCACACTTTTCCTCATAGTGCTTTTACCAATGCATAAAATGCATGGAGAAGTCATTTCGAATGACTGGTCCTCAGTGTTGTGAGAACGATGACTGGTTAAAATTTTTGGTGGTTTCTTGTTCAGTCCATAGGCCTACATCATGTGGCAAACCGGTGAGCATGTGGCTCTATTAGTATAGGAGATACCTGAAAACATATCACACTTTTCATCATAGTGCTTTTACCAATGCATAAAATGCATGGAGAAGTCATTTCGAATGACTGGTCCTCAGTGTTGTGAGAACGATGACTGGTTAAAATTTTTGGTGGTTTCTTGTTCAGTCCATAGGCCTGCATCATGTGGCAAACCGGTGAGCATGTGGCTCTATTAGTATAGGAGATACCTGAAAACATATCACACTTTTCATCATAGTGCTTTTACCAATGCATAAAATGCATGGAGAAGTCATTTCGAATGACTGGTCCTCAGTGTTGTGAGAACGATGACTGGTTAAAATTTTTGGTGGTTTCTTGTTCAGTCCATAGGCCTACATCATGTGGCAAACCGGTGAGCATGTGGCTCTATTAGTATAGGAGATACCTGAAAACATATCACACTTTTCATCATAGTGCTTTTACCAATGCATAAAATGCATGGAGAAGTCATTTCGAATGACTGGTCCTCAGTGTTGTGAGAACGATGACTGGTTAAAATTTTTGGTGGTTTCTTGTTCAGTCCATAGGCCTACATCATGTGGCAAACCGGTGAGCATGTGGCTCTATTAGTATAGGAGATACCTGAAAACATATCACACTTTTCATCATAGTGCTTTTACCAATGCATAAAATGCATGGAGAAGTCATTTCGAATGACTGGTCCTCAGTGTTGTGAGAACGATGACTGGTTAAAATTTTTGGTGGTTTCTTGTTCAGTCCATAGGCCTACATCATGTGGCAAACCAGTGAGCATGTGGCTCTATTAGTATAGGAGATACCTGAAAACATATCACAATTTTCATCATAGTGCTTTTACCAATGCATAAAATGCATGGAGAAGTCATTTCGAATGACTGGTCCTCAGTGTTGTGAGAACGATGACTGGTTAAAATTTTTGGTGGTTTCTTGTTCAGTCCATAGGCCTACATCATGTGGCAAACCGGTGAGCATGTGGCTCTATTAGTATAGGAGATACCTGAAAACATATCACACTTTTCATCATAGTGCTTTTGCCAATGCATAAAATGCATGGAGAAGTCATTTCGAATGACTGGTCCTCAGTGTTGTGAGAACGATGACTGGTTAAAATTTTTGGTGGTTTCTTGTTCAGTCCATAGGCCTACATTATGTGGCAAACCGGTGAGCATGTGGCTCTATTAGTATAGGAGATACCTGAAAACATATCACACTTTTCATCATAGTGCTTTTACCAATGCATAAAATGCATGGAGAAGTCATTTCGAATGACTGGTCCTCAGTGTTGTGAGAACGATGACTGGTTAAAATTTTTGGTGGTTTCTTGTTCAGTCCATAGGCCTACATCATGTGGCAAACCGGTGAGCATGTGGCTCTATTAGTATAGGAGATACCTGAAAACATATCACACTTTTCATCATAGTGCTTTTACCAATGCATAAAATGCATGGAGAAGTCATTTCGAATGACTGGTCCTCAGTGTTGTGAGAACGATGACTGGTTAAAATTTTTGGTGGTTTCTTGTTCAGTCCATAGGCCTACATCATGTGGCAAACCGGTGAGCATGTGGCTCTATTAGTATAGGAGATACCTGAAAACATATCACACTTTTCATCATAGTGCTTTTACCAATGCATAAAATGCATGGAGAAGTCATTTCGAATGACTGGTCCTCAGTGTTGTGAGAATGATGACTGGTTAAAATTTTTGGTGGTTTCTTGTTCAGTCCATAGGCCTACATCATGTGGCAAACCGGTGAGCATGTGGCTCTATTAGTATAGGAGATACCTGAAAACATATCACACTTTTCATCATAGTGCTTTTACCAATGCATAAAATGCATGGAGAAGACATTTCGAATGACTGGTCCTCAGTGTTGTGAGAACGATGACTGGTTAAAATTTTTGGTGGTTTCTTGTTCAGTCCATAGGCCTACATCATGTGGCAAACCGGTGAGCATGTGGCTCTATTAGTATAGGAGATACCTGAAAACATATCACACTTTTCCTCATAGTGCTTTTACCAATGCATAAAATGCATGGAGAAGTCATTTCGAATGACTGGTCCTCAGTGTTGTGAGAACGATGACTGGTTAAAATTTTTGGTGGTTTCTTGTTCAGCCCATAGGCCTACATCATGTGGCAAACCGGTGAGCATGTGGCTCTATTAGTATAGGAGATACCTGAAAACATATCACACTTTCCATCATAGTGCTTTTACCAATGCATAAAATGCATGGAGAAGTCATTTCGAATGACTGGTCCTCAGTGTTGTGAGAACGATGACTGGTTAAAATTTTTGGTGGTTTCTTGTTCAGTCCATAGGCCTACATCATGTGGCAAACCGGTGAGCATGTGGCTCTATTAGTATAGGAGATACCTGAAAACATATCACACTTTTCATCATAGTGCTTTTACCAATGCATAAAATGCATGGAGAAGTCATTTCGAATGACTGGTCCTCAGTGTTGTGAGAATGATGACTGGTTAAAATTTTTGGTGGTTTCTTGTTCAGTCCATAGGCCTACATCATGTGGCAAACCGGTGAGCATGTGGCTCTATTAGTATAGGAGATACCTGAAAACATATCACACTTTTCATCATAGTGCTTTTACCAATGCATAAAATGCATGGAGAAGTCATTTCGAATGACTGGTCCTCAGTGTTGTGAGAACGATGACTGCTTAAAATTTTTGGTGGTTTCTTGTTCAGTCCATAGGCCTACATCATGTGGCAAACCGGTGAGCAAGTGGCTCTATTAGTATAGGAGAAACCTGAAAACATATCACACTTTTCATCATAGTGCTTTTACCAATGCATAAAATGCATGGAGAAGTCATTTCGAATGACTGGTCCTCAGTGTTGTGAGAACGATGACTGGTTAAAATTTTTGGTGGTTTCTTGTTCAGTCCATAGGCCTACATCATGTGGCAAACCGGTGAGCATGTGGCTCTATTAGTATAGGAGATACCTGAAAACATATCACACTTTTCATCACAGTGCTTTTACCAATGCATAAAATGCATGGAGAAGTCATTTCGAATGACTGGTCCTCAGTGTTGTGAGAACGATGACTGGTTAAAATTTTTGGTGGTTTCTTGTTCAGTCCATAGGCCTACATCATGTGGCAAACCGGTGAGCATGTGGCTCTATTAGTATAGGAGATACCTGAAAACATATCACACTTTTCATCATAGTGCTTTTACCAATGCATAAAATGCATGGAGAAGTCATTTCGAATGACTGGTCCTCAGTGTTGTGAGAACGATGACTGCTTAAAATTTTTGGTGGTTTCTTGTTCAGTCCATAGGCCTACATCATGTGGCAAACCGGTGAGCATGTGGCTCTATTAGTATAGGAGATACCTGAAAACATATCACACTTTTCATCATAGTGCTTTTACCAATGCATAAAATGCATGGAGAAGTCATTTCGAATGACTGGTCCTCAGTGTTGTGAGAACGATGACTGGTTAAAATTTTTGGTGGTTTCTTGTTCAGTCCATAGGCCTACATCATGTGGCAAACCGGTGAGCATGTGGCTCTATTAGTATAGGAGATACCTGAAAACATATCACACTTTTCATCATAGTGCTTTTACCAATGCATAAAATGCATGGAGAAGTCATTTCGAATGACTGGTCCTCAGTGTTGTGAGAACGATGACTGGTTAAAATTTTTGGTGGTTTCTTGTTCAGTCCATAGGCCTACATCATGTGGCAAACCGGTGAGCATGTGGCTCTATTAGTATTGGAGATACCTGAAAACATATCACACTTTTCATCATAGTGCTTTTACCAATGCATAAAATGCATGGAGAAGTCATTTCGAATGACTGGTCCTCAGTGTTGTGAGAACGATGACTGGTTAAAATTTTTGGTAGTTTCTTGTTCAGTCCATAGGCCTACATCATGTGGCAAACCGGTGAGCATGTGGCTCTATTAGTATACGAGATACCTGAAAACATATCACACTTTTCCTCATAGTGCTTTTACCAATGCATAAAATGCATGGAGAAGTCATTTCGAATGACTGGTCCTCAGTGTTGTGAGAACGATGACTGGTTAAAATTTTTGGTGGTTTCTTGTTCAGTCCATAGGCCTACATCATGTGGCAAACCGGTGAGCATGTGGCTCTATTAGTATAGGAGATACCTGAAAACATATCACACTTTTCATCATAGTGCTTTTACCAATGCATAAAATGCATGGAGAAGTCATTTCGAATGACTGGTCCTCAGTGTTGTGAGAACGATGACTGGTTAAAATTTTTGGTGGTTTCTTGTTCAGTCCATAGGCCTACATCATGTGGCAAACCGGTGAGCATGTGGCTCTATTAGTATAGGAGATACCTGAAAACATATCACACTTTTCATCATAGTGCTTTTACCAATGCATAAAATGCATGGAGAAGTCATTTCGAATGACTGGTCCTCAGTGTTGTGAGAACGATGACTGGTTAAAATTTTTGGTGGTTTCTTGTTCAGTCCATAGGCCTACATCATGTGGCAAACCGGTGAGCATGTGGCTCTATTAGTATAGGAGATACCTGAAAACATATCACACTTTTCATCATAGTGCTTTTACCAATGCATAAAATGCATGGAGAAGTCATTTCGAATGACTGGTCCTCAGTGTTGTGAGAACGATGACTGGTTAAAATTTTTGGTGGTTTCTTGTTCAGTCCATAGGCCTACATCATGTGGCAAACCGGTGAGCATGTGGCTCTATTAGTATTGGAGATACCTGAAAACATATCAAACTTTTCATCATAGTGCTTTTACCAATGCATAAAATGCATGGAGAAGTCATTTCGAATGACTGGTCCTCAGTGTTGTGAGAACGATGACTGGTTAAAATGTTTGGTGGTTTCTTGTTCAGTCCATAGGCCTACATCATGTGGCAAACCGGTGAGCATGTGGCTCTATTAGTATAGGAGATACCTGAAAACATATCACACTTTTCATCATAGTGCTTTTACCAATGCATAAAATGCATGGAGAAGTCATTTCGAATGACTGGTCCTCAGTGTTGTGAGAACGATGACTGGTTAAAATTTTTGGTGGTTTCTTGTTCAGTATATAGGCCTACATCATGTGGCAAACCGGTGAGCATGTGGCTCTATTAGTATTGGAGATACCTGAAAACATATCACACTTTTCATCATAGTGCTTTTACCAATGCATAAAATGCATGGAGAAGTCATTTCGAATGACTGGTCCTCAGTGTTGTGAGAACGATGACTGGTTAAAATTTTTGGTGGTTTCTTGTTCAGTCCATAGGCCTACATCATGTGGCAAACCGGTGAGCATGTGGCTCTATTAGTATAGGAGATACCTGAAAACATATCACACTTTTCATCATAGTGCTTTTACCAATGCATAAAATGCATGGAGAAGTCATTTCGAATGACTGGTCCTCAGTGTTGTGAGAACGATGACTGGTTAAAATTTTTTGTGGTTTCTTGTTCAGTCCATAGGCCTACATCATGTGGCAAACCGGTGAGCATGTGGCTCTATTAGTATAGGAGATACCTGAAAACATATCACACTTTTCATCATAGTGCTTTTACCAATGCATAAAATGCATTGAGAAGTCATTTCGAATGACTGGTCCTCAGTGTTGTGAGAACGATGACTGGTTAAAATTTTTGGTGGTTTCTTGTTCAAGTCCATAGGCCTACATCATGTTGCAAACCGGTGAGCATGTGGCTCTATTAGTATAGGAGATACCTGAAAACATATCACACTTTTCATCATAGTGCTTTTACCAATGCATAAAATGCATGGAGAAGTCATTTCGAATGACTGGTCCTCAGTGTTGTGAGAACGATGACTGGTTAAAATTTTTGGTGGTTTCTTGTTCAGTCCATAGGCCTACATCATGTGGCAAACCGGTGAGCATGTGGCTCTATTAGTATAGGAGATACCTGAAAACATATCACACTTTTCATCATAGTGCTTTTACCAATGCATAAAATGCATGGAGAAGTCATTTCGAATGACTGGTCCTCAGTGTTGTGAGAACGATGACTGGTTAAAATTTTTGGTGGTTTCTTGTTCAGTCCATAGGCCTACATCATGTGGCAAACCGGTGAGCATGTGGCTCTATTAGTATAGGAGATACCTGAAAACATATCACACTTTTCATCATAGTGCTTTTACCAATGCATAAAATGCATGGAGAAGTCATTTCGAATGACTGGTCCTCAGTGTTGTGAGAACGATGACTGGTTAAAATTTTTGGTGGTTTCTTGTTCAGTCCATAGGCCTACATCATGTGGCAAACCGGTGAGCATGTGGCTCTATTAGTATAGGAGATACCTGAAAACATATCACACTTTTCATCATAGTGCTTTTACCAATGCATAAAATGCATGGAGAAGTCATTTCGAATGACTGGTCCTCAGTGTTGTGAGAACGATGACTGGTTAATATTTTTGGTGGTTTCTTGTTCAGTCCATAGGCCTACATCATGTGGCAAACCGGTGAGCATGTGGCTCTATTAGTATTGGAGATACCTGAAAACATATCAAACTTTTCATCATAGTGCTTTTACCAATGCATAAAATGCATGGAGAAGTCATTTCGAATGACTGGTCCTCAGTGTTGTGAGAACGATGACTGGTTAAAATGTTTGGTGGTTTCTTGTTCAGTCCATAGGCCTACATCATGTGGCAAACCGGTGAGCATGTGGCTCTATTAGTATAGGAGATACCTGAAAACATATCACACTTTTCATCATAGTGCTTTTACCAATACATAAAATGCATGGAGAAGTCATTTCGAATGACTGGTCCTCAGTGTTGTGAGAACGATGACTGGTTAAAATTTTTGGTGGTTTCTTGTTCAGTCCATAGGCCTACATCATGTGGCAAACCGGTGAGCATGTGGCTCTATTAGTATTGGAGATACCTGAAAACATATCACACTTTTCATCATAGTGCTTTTACCAATGCATAAAATGCATGGAGAAGTCATTTCGAATGACTGGTCCTCAGTGTTGTGAGAACGATGACTGGTTAAAATTTTTGGTGGTTTCTTGTTCAGTCCATAGGCCTACATCATGTGGCAAACCGGTGAGCATGTGGCTCTATTAGTATAGGAGATACCTGAAAACATATCACACTTTTCATCATAGTGCTTTTACCAATGCATAAAATACATGGAGAAGTCATTTCGAATGACTGGTCCTCAGTGTTGTGAGAACGATGACTGGTTAAAATTTTTGGTGGTTTCTTGTTCAGTCCATAGGCCTACATCATGTGGCAAACCTGTGAGCATGTGGCTCTATTAGTATAGGAGATAACTGAAAACATATCACACTTTTCATCATAGTGCTTTTACCAATGCATAAAATGCATGGAGAAGTCATTTCGAATGACTGGTCCTCAGTGTTGTGAGAACGATGACTGGTTAAAATTTTTGGTGGTTTCTTGTTCAGTCCATAGGCCTACATTATGTGGCAAACCGGTGAGCATGTGGCTCTATTAGTATAGGAGATACCTGAAAACATATCACACTTTTCATCATAGTGCTTTTACCAATGCATAAAATGCATGGAGAAGTCATTTCGAATGACTGGTCCTCAGTGTTGTGAGAACGATGACTGGTTAAAATTTTTGGTGGTTTCTTGTTCAGTCCATAGGCCTACATCATGTGGCAAACCGGTGAGCATGTGGCTCTATTAGTATAGGAGATACCTGAAAACATATCACACTTTTCATCATAGTGCTTTTACCAATGCATAAAATGCATGGAGAAGTCATTTCGAATGACTGGTCCTCAGTGTTGTGAGAACGATGACTGGTTAAAATGTTTGGTGGTTTCTTGTTCAGTCCATAGGCCTACATCATGTGGCAAACCGGTGAGCATGTGGCTCTATTAGTATAGGAGATACCTGAAAACATATCACACTTTTCATCATAGTGCTTTTACCAATGCATAAAATGCATGGAGAAGTCATTTCGAATGACTGGTCCTCAGTGTTGTGAGAATGATGACTGGTTAAAATTTTTGGTGGTTTCTTGTTCAGTCCATAGGCCTACATCATGTGGCAAACCGGTGAGCATGTGGCTCTATTAGTATAGGAGATACCTGAAAACATATCACACTTTTCATCATAGTGCTTTTACCAATGCATAAAATGCATGGAGAAGACATTTCGAATGACTGGTCCTCAGTGTTGTGAGAACGATGACTGGTTAAAATTTTTGGTGGTTTCTTGTTCAGTCCATAGGCCTACATCATGTGGCAAACCGGTGAGCATGTGGCTCTATTAGTATAGGAGATACCTGAAAACATATCACACTTTTCCTCATAGTGCTTTTACCAATGCATAAAATGCATGGAGAAGTCATTTCGAATGACTGGTCCTCAGTGTTGTGAGAACGATGACTGGTTAAAATTTTTGGTGGTTTCTTGTTCAGCCCATAGGCCTACATCATGTGGCAAACCGGTGAGCATGTGGCTCTATTAGTATAGGAGATACCTGAAAACATATCACACTTTCCATCATAGTGCTTTTACCAATGCATAAAATGCATGGAGAAGTCATTTCGAATGACTGGTCCTCAGTGTTGTGAGAACGATGACTGGTTAAAATTTTTGGTGGTTTCTTGTTCAGTCCATAGGCCTACATCATGTGGCAAACCGGTGAGCATGTGGCTCTATTAGTATAGGAGATACCTGAAAACATATCACACTTTTCATCATAGTGCTTTTACCAATGCATAAAATGCATGGAGAAGTCATTTCGAATGACTGGTCCTCAGTGTTGTGAGAATGATGACTGGTTAAAATTTTTGGTGGTTTCTTGTTCAGTCCATAGGCCTACATCATGTGGCAAACCGGTGAGCATGTGGCTCTATTAGTATAGGAGATACCTGAAAACATATCACACTTTTCATCATAGTGCTTTTACCAATGCATAAAATGCATGGAGAAGTCATTTCGAATGACTGGTCCTCAGTGTTGTGAGAACGATGACTGCTTAAAATTTTTGGTGGTTTCTTGTTCAGTCCATAGGCCTACATCATGTGGCAAACCGGTGAGCAAGTGGCTCTATTAGTATAGGAGAAACCTGAAAACATATCACACTTTTCATCATAGTGCTTTTACCAATGCATAAAATGCATGGAGAAGTCATTTCGAATGACTGGTCCTCAGTGTTGTGAGAACGATGACTGGTTAAAATTTTTGGTGGTTTCTTGTTCAGTCCATAGGCCTACATCATGTGGCAAACCGGTGAGCATGTGGCTCTATTAGTATAGGAGATACCTGAAAACATATCACACTTTTCATCATAGTGCTTTTACCAATGCATAAAATGCATGGAGAAGTCATTTCGAATGACTGGTCCTCAGTGTTGTGAGAACGATGACTGGTTAAAATTTTTGGTGGTTTCTTGTTCAGTCCATAGGCCTACATCATGTGGCAAACCGGTGAGCATGTGGCTCTATTAGTATAGGAGATACCTGAAAACATATCACACTTTTCATCATAGTGCTTTTACCAATGCATAAAATGCATGGAGAAGTCATTTCGAATGACTGGTCCTCAGTGTTGTGAGAACGATGACTGGTTAAAATTTTTGGTGGTTTCTTGTTCAGTCCATAGGCCTACATCATGTGGCAAACCGGTGAGCATGTGGCTCTATTAGTATAGGAGATACCTGAAAACATATCACACTTTTCATCATAGTGCTTTTACCAATGCATAAAATGCATGGAGAAGTCATTTCGAATGACTGGTCCTCAGTGTTGTGAGAACGATGACTGGTTAAAATTTTTGGTGGTTTCTTGTTCAGTCCATAGGCCTACATCATGTGGCAAACCGGTGAGCATGTGGCTCTATTAGTATAGGAGATACCTGAAAACATATCACACTTTTCATCATAGTGCTTTTACCAATGCATAAAATGCATGGAGAAGTCATTTCGAATGACTGGTCCTCAGTGTTGTGAGAACGATGACTGGTTAAAATTTTTGGTGGTTTCTTGTTCAGTCCATAGGCCTACATCATGTGGCAAACCGGTGAGCATGTGGCTCTATTAGTATTGGAGATACCTGAAAACATATCACACTTTTCATCATAGTGCTTTTACCAATGCATAAAATGCATGGAGAAGTCATTTCGAATGACTGGTCCTCAGTGTTGTGAGAACGATGACTGGTTAAAATTTTTGGTGGTTTCTTGTTCAGTCCATAGGCCTACATCATGTGGCAAACCGGTGAGCATGTGGCTCTATTAGTATACGAGATACCTGAAAACATATCACACTTTTCCTCATAGTGCTTTTACCAATGCATAAAATGCATGGAGAAGTCATTTCGAATGACTGGTCCTCAGTGTTGTGAGAACGATGACTGGTTAAAATTTTTGGTGGTTTCTTGTTCAGTCCATAGGCCTACATCATGTGGCAAACCGGTGAGCATGTGGCTCTATTAGTATAGGAGATACCTGAAAACATATCACACTTTTCATCATAGTGCTTTTACCAATGCATAAAATGCATGGAGAAGTCATTTCGAATGACTGGTCCTCAGTGTTGTGAGAACGATGACTGGTTAAAATTTTTGGTGGTTTCTTGTTCAGTCCATAGGCCTACATCATGTGGCAAACCGGTGAGCATGTGGCTCTATTAGTATAGGAGATACCTGAAAACATATCACACTTTTCATCATAGTGCTTTTACCAATGCATAAAATGCATGGAGAAGTCATTTCGAATGACTGGTCCTCAGTGTTGTGAGAACGATGACTGGTTAAAATTTTTGGTGGTTTCTTGTTCAGTCCATAGGCCTACATCATGTGGCAAACCGGTGAGCATGTGGCTCTATTAGTATAGGAGATACCTGAAAACATATCACACTTTTCATCATAGTGCTTTTACCAATGCATAAAATGCATGGAGAAGTCATTTCGAATGACTGGTCCTCAGTGTTGTGAGAACGATGACTGGTTAAAATTTTTGGTGGTTTCTTGTTCAGTCCATAGGCCTACATCATGTGGCAAACCGGTGAGCATGTGGCTCTATTAGTATTGGAGATACCTGAAAACATATCAAACTTTTCATCATAGTGCTTTTACCAATGCATAAAATGCATGGAGAAGTCATTTCGAATGACTGGTCCTCAGTGTTGTGAGAACGATGACTGGTTAAAATGTTTGGTGGTTTCTTGTTCAGTCCATAGGCCTACATCATGTGGCAAACCGGTGAGCATGTGGCTCTATTAGTATAGGAGATACCTGAAAACATATCACACTTTTCATCATAGTGCTTTTACCAATGCATAAAATGCATGGAGAAGTCATTTCGAATGACTGGTCCTCAGTGTTGTGAGAACGATGACTGGTTAAAATTTTTGGTGGTTTCTTGTTCAGTCCATAGGCCTACATCATGTGGCAAACCGGTGAGCATGTGGCTCTATTAGTATTGGAGATACCTGAAAACATATCACACTTTTCATCATAGTGCTTTTACCAATGCATAAAATGCATGGAGAAGTCATTTCGAATGACTGGTCCTCAGTGTTGTGAGAACGATGACTGGTTAAAATTTTTGGTGGTTTCTTGTTCAGTCCATAGGCCTACATCATGTGGCAAACCGGTGAGCATGTGGCTCTATTAGTATAGGAGATACCTGAAAACATATCACACTTTTCATCATAGTGCTTTTACCAATGCATAAAATGCATGGAGAAGTCATTTCGAATGACTGGTCCTCAGTATTGTGAGAACGATGACTGGTTAAAATTTTTTGTGGTTTCTTGTTCAGTCCATAGGCCTACATCATGTGGCAAACCGGTGAGCATGTGGCTCTATTAGTATAGGAGATACCTGAAAACATATCACACTTTTCATCATAGTGCTTTTACCAATGCATAAAATGCATGGAGAAGTCATTTCGAATGACTGGTCCTCAGTGTTGTGAGAACGATGACTGGTTAAAATTTTTGGTGGTTTCTTGTTCAGTCCATAGGCCTACATCATGTGGCAAACCGGTGAGCATGTGGCTCTATTAGTATAGGAGATACCTGAAAACATATCACACTTTTCATCATAGTGCTTTTACCAATGCATAAAATGCATGGAGAAGTCATTTCGAATGACTGGTCCTCAGTGTTGTGAGAACGATGACTGGTTAATATTTTTGGTGGTTTCTTGTTCAGTCCATAGGCCTACATCATGTGGCAAACCGGTGAGCATGTGGCTCTATTAGTATTGGAGATACCTGAAAACATATCAAACTTTTCATCATAGTGCTTTTAACAATGCATAAAATGCATGGAGAAGTCATTTCGAATGACTGGTCCTCAGTGTTGTGAGAACGATGACTGGTTAAAATGTTTGGTGGTTTCTTGTTCAGTCCATAGGCCTACATCATGTGGCAAACCGGTGAGCATGTGGCTCTATTAGTATAGGAGATACCTGAAAACATATCACACTTTTCATCATAGTGCTTTTACCAATGCATAAAATGCATGGAGAAGTCATTTCGAATGACTGGTCCTCAGTGTTGTGAGAACGATGACTGGTTAAAATTTTTGGTGGTTTCTTGTTCAGTCCATAGGCCTACATCATGTGGCAAACCGGTGAGCATGTGGCTCTATTAGTATTGGAGATACCTGAAAACATATCACACTTTTCATCATAGTGCTTTTACCAATGCATAAAATGCATGGAGAAGTCATTTCGAATGACTGGTCCTCAGTGTTGTGAGAACGATGACTGGTTAAAATTTTTGGTGGTTTCTTGTTCAGTCCATAGGCCTACATCATGTGGCAAACCGGTGAGCATGTGGCTCTATTAGTATAGGAGATACCTGAAAACATATCACACTTTTCATCATAGTGCTTTTACCAATGCATAAAATGCATGGAGAAGTCATTTCGAATGACTGGTCCTCAGTGTTGTGAGAACGATGACTGGTTAAAATTTTTGGTGGTTTCTTGTTCAGTCCATAGGCCTACATCATGTGGCAAACCGGTGAGCATGTGGCTCTATTAGTATAGGAGATACCTGAAAACATATCACACTTTTCATCATAGTGCTTTTACCAATGCATAAAATGCATGGAGAAGTCATTTCGAATGACTGGTCCTCAGTGTTGTGAGAACGATGACTGGTTAAAATTTTTGGTGGTTTCTTGTTCAGTCCATAGGCCTACATCATGTGGCAAACCGGTGAGCATGTGGCTCTATTAGTATAGGAGATACCTGAAAACATATCACACTTTTCATCATAGTGCTTTTACCAATGCATAAAATGCATGGAGAAGTCATTTCGAATGACTGGTCCTCAGTGTTGTGAGAACGATGACTGGTTAAAATTTTTGGTGGTTTCTTGTTCAGTCCATAGGCCTACATCATGTGGCAAACCGGTGAGCATGTGGCTCTATTAGTATAGGAGATACCTGAAAACATATCACACTTTTCATCATAGTGCTTTTACCAATGCATAAAATGCATGGAGAAGTCATTTCGAATGACTGGTCCTCAGTGTTGTGAGAACGATGACTGGTTAATATTTTTGGTGGTTTCTTGTTCAGTCCATAGGCCTACATCATGTGGCAAACCGGTGAGCATGTGGCTCTATTAGTATTGGAGATACCTGACAACATATCAAACTTTTCATCATAGTGCTTTTACCAATGCATAAAATGCATGGAGAAGTCATTTCGAATGACTGGTCCTCAGTGTTGTGAGAACGATGACTGGTTAAAATGTTTGGTGGTTTCTTGTTCAGTCCATAGGCCTACATCATGTGGCAAACCGGTGAGCATGTGGCTCTATTAGTATAGGAGATACCTGAAAACATATCACACTTTTCATCATAGTGCTTTTACCAATGCATAAAATGCATGGAGAAGTCATTTCGAATGACTGGTCCTCAGTGTTGTGAGAACGATGACTGGTTAAAATTTTTGGTGGTTTCTTGTTCAGTCCATAGGCCTACATCATGTGGCAAACCGGTGAGCATGTGGCTCTATTAGTATTGGAGATACCTGAAAACATATCACACTTTTCATCATAGTGCTTTTACCAATGCATAAAATGCATGGAGAAGTCATTTCGAATGACTGGTCCTCAGTGTTGTGAGAACGATGACTGGTTAAAATTTTTGGTGGTTTCTTGTTCAGTCCATAGGCCTACATCATGTGGCAAACCGGTGAGCATGTGGCTCTATTAGTATAGGAGATACCTGAAAACATATCACACTTTTCATCATAGTGCTTTTACCAATGCATAAAATGCATGGAGAAGTCATTTCGAATGACTGGTCCTCAGTGTTGTGAGAACGATGACTGGTTAAAATTTTTGGTGGTTTCTTGTTCAGTCCATAGGCCTACATCATGTGGCAAACCGGTGAGCATGTGGCTCTATTAGTATAGGAGATACCTGAAAACATATCACACTTTTCATCATAGTGCTTTTACCAATGCATAAAATGCATGGAGAAGTCATTTCGAATGACTGGTCCTCAGTGTTGTGAGAACGATGACTGGTTAAAATTTTTGGTGGTTTCTTGTTCAAGTCCATAGGCCTACATCATGTGGCAAACCGGTGAGCATGTGGCTCTATTAGTATAGGAGATACCTGAAAACATATCACACTTTTCATCATAGTGCTTTTACCAATGCATAAAATGCATGGAGAAGTCATTTCGAATGACTGGTCCTCAGTGTTGTGAGAACGATGACTGGTTAAAATTTTTGGTGGTTTCTTGTTCAGTCCATAGGCCTACATCATGTGGCAAACCGGTGAGCATGTGGCTCTATTAGTATAGGAGATACCTGAAAACATATCACACTTTTCATCATAGTGCTTTTACCAATGCATAAAATGCATGGAGAAGTCATTTCGAATGACTGGTCCTCAGTGTTGTGAGAACGATGACTGGTTAAAATTTTTGGTGGTTTCTTGTTCAGTCCATAGGCCTACATCATGTGGCAAACCGGTGAGCATGTGGCTCTATTAGTATAGGAGATACCTGA
The DNA here is from genome assembly GCF_032444005.1 of Ranitomeya imitator. Taxonomy (NCBI): domain Eukaryota; kingdom Metazoa; phylum Chordata; class Amphibia; order Anura; family Dendrobatidae; genus Ranitomeya; species Ranitomeya imitator. The sequence continues at coordinate 98,510 of NW_027194183.1, forward strand.
AAACATATCACACTTTTCATCATAGTGCTTTTACCAATGCATAAAATGCATGGAGAAGTCATTTCGAATGACTGGTCCTCAGTGTTGTGAGAACGATGACTGGTTAAAATTTTTGGTGGTTTCTTGTTCAGTCCATAGGCCTACATCATGTGGCAAACCGGTGAGCATGTGGCTCTATTAGTATAGGAGATACCTGAAAACATATCACACTTTTCATCATAGTGCTTTTACCAATGCATAAAATGCATGGAGAAGTCATTTCGAATGACTGGTCCTCAGTGTTGTGAGAACGATGACTGGTTAAAATTTTTGGTGGTTTCTTGTTCAGTCCATAGGCCTACATCATGTGGCAAACCGGTGAGCATGTGGCTCTATTAGTATAGGAGATACCTGAAAACATATCACACTTTTCATCATAGTGCTTTTACCAATGCATAAAATGCATGGAGAAGTCATTTCGAATGACTGGTCCTCAGTGTTGTGAGAACGATGACTGGTTAAAATTTTTGGTGGTTTCTTGTTCAGTCCATAGGCCTACATCATGTGGCAAACCGGTGAGCATGTGGCTCTATTAGTATAGGAGATACCTGAAAACATATCACACTTTTCATCATAGTGCTTTTACCAATGCATAAAATGCATGGAGAAGTCATTTCGAATGACTGGTCCTCAGTGTTGTGAGAACGATGACTGGTTAAAATTTTTGGTGGTTTCTTGTTCAGTCCATAGGCCTACATCATGTGGCAAACCGGTGAGCATGTGGCTCTATTAGTATAGGAGATACCTGAAAACATATCACACTTTTCATCATAGTGCTTTTACCAATGCATAAAATGCATGGAGAAGTCATTTCGAATGACTGGTCCTCAGTGTTGTGAGAACGATGACTGGTTAAAATTTTTGGTGGTTTCTTGTTCAGTCCATAGGCCTACATCATGTGGCAAACCGGTGAGCATGTGGCTCTATTAGTATAGGAGATACCTGAAAACATATCACACTTTTCATCATAGTGCTTTTACCAATGCATAAAATGCATGGAGAAGTCATTTCGAATGACTGGTCCTCAGTGTTGTGAGAACGATGACTGGTTAAAATTTTTGGTGGTTTCTTGTTCAGTCCATAGGCCTACATCATGTGGCAAACCGGTGAGCATGTGGCTCTATTAGTATAGGAGATACCTGAAAACATATCACACTTTTCATCATAGTGCTTTTACCAATGCATAAAATGCATGGAGAAGTCATTTCGAATGACTGGTCCTCAGTGTTGTGAGAACGATGACTGGTTAAAATTTTTGGTGGTTTCTTGTTCAGTCCATAGGCCTACATCATGTGGCAAACCGGTGAGCATGTGGCTCTATTAGTATAGGAGATACCTGAAAACATATCACACTTTTCATCATAGTGCTTTTACCAATGCATAAAATGCATGGAGAAGTCATTTCGAATGACTGGTCCTCAGTGTTGTGAGAACGATGACTGGTTAAAATTTTTGGTGGTTTCTTGTTCAGTCCATAGGCCTACATCATGTGGCAAACCGGTGAGCATGTGGCTCTATTAGTATAGGAGATACCTGAAAACATATCACACTTTTCATCATAGTGCTTTTACCAATGCATAAAATGCATGGAGAAGTCATTTCGAATGACTGGTCCTCAGTGTTGTGAGAACGATGACTGGTTAAAATTTTTGGTGGTTTCTTGTTCAGTCCATAGGCCTACATCATGTGGCAAACCGGTGAGCATGTGGCTCTATTAGTATAGGAGATACCTGAAAACATATCACACTTTTCATCATAGTGCTTTTACCAATGCATAAAATGCATGGAGAAGTCATTTCGAATGACTGGTCCTCAGTGTTGTGAGAACGATGACTGGTTAAAATTTTTGGTGGTTTCTTGTTCAGTCCATAGGCCTACATCATGTGGCAAACCGGTGAGCATGTGGCTCTATTAGTATAGGAGATACCTGAAAACATATCACACTTTTCATCATAGTGCTTTTACCAATGCATAAAATGCATGGAGAAGTCATTTCGAATGACTGGTCCTCAGTGTTGTGAGAACGATGACTGGTTAAAATTTTTGGTGGTTTCTTGTTCAGTCCATAGGCCTACATCATGTGGCAAACCGGTGAGCATGTGGCTCTATTAGTATAGGAGATACCTGAAAACATATCACACTTTTCATCATAGTGCTTTTACCAATGCATAAAATGCATGGAGAAGTCATTTCGAATGACTGGTCCTCAGTGTTGTGAGAACGATGACTGGTTAAAATTTTTGGTGGTTTCTTGTTCAGTCCATAGGCCTACATCATGTGGCAAACCGGTGAGCATGTGGCTCTATTAGTATAGGAGATACCTGAAAACATATCACACTTTTCATCATAGTGCTTTTACCAATGCATAAAATGCATGGAGAAGTCATTTCGAATGACTGGTCCTCAGTGTTGTGAGAACGATGACTGGTTAAAATTTTTGGTGGTTTCTTGTTCAGTCCATAGGCCTACATCATGTGGCAAACCGGTGAGCATGTGGCTCTATTAGTATAGGAGATACCTGAAAACATATCACACTTTTCATCATAGTGCTTTTACCAATGCATAAAATGCATGGAGAAGTCATTTCGAATGACTGGTCCTCAGTGTTGTGAGAACGATGACTGGTTAAAATTTTTGGTGGTTTCTTGTTCAGTCCATAGGCCTACATCATGTGGCAAACCGGTGAGCATGTGGCTCTATTAGTATAGGAGATACCTGAAAACATATCACACTTTTCATCATAGTGCTTTTACCAATGCATAAAATGCATGGAGAAGTCATTTCGAATGACTGGTCCTCAGTGTTGTGAGAACGATGACTGGTTAAAATTTTTGGTGGTTTCTTGTTCAGTCCATAGGCCTACATCATGTGGCAAACCGGTGAGCATGTGGCTCTATTAGTATAGGAGATACCTGAAAACATATCACACTTTTCATCATAGTGCTTTTACCAATGCATAAAATGCATGGAGAAGTCATTTCGAATGACTGGTCCTCAGTGTTGTGAGAACGATGACTGGTTAAAATTTTTGGTGGTTTCTTGTTCAGTCCATAGGCCTACATCATGTGGCAAACCGGTGAGCATGTGGCTCTATTAGTATAGGAGATACCTGAAAACATATCACACTTTTCATCATAGTGCTTTTACCAATGCATAAAATGCATGGAGAAGTCATTTCGAATGACTGGTCCTCAGTGTTGTGAGAACGATGACTGGTTAAAATTTTTGGTGGTTTCTTGTTCAGTCCATAGGCCTACATCATGTGGCAAACCGGTGAGCATGTGGCTCTATTAGTATAGGAGATACCTGAAAACATATCACACTTTTCATCATAGTGCTTTTACCAATGCATAAAATGCATGGAGAAGTCATTTCGAATGACTGGTCCTCAGTGTTGTGAGAACGATGACTGGTTAAAATTTTTGGTGGTTTCTTGTTCAGTCCATAGGCCTACATCATGTGGCAAACCGGTGAGCATGTGGCTCTATTAGTATAGGAGATACCTGAAAACATATCACACTTTTCATCATAGTGCTTTTACCAATGCATAAAATGCATGGAGAAGTCATTTCGAATGACTGGTCCTCAGTGTTGTGAGAACGATGACTGGTTAAAATTTTTGGTGGTTTCTTGTTCAGTCCATAGGCCTACATCATGTGGCAAACCGGTGAGCATGTGGCTCTATTAGTATAGGAGATACCTGAAAACATATCACACTTTTCATCATAGTGCTTTTACCAATGCATAAAATGCATGGAGAAGTCATTTCGAATGACTGGTCCTCAGTGTTGTGAGAACGATGACTGGTTAAAATTTTTGGTGGTTTCTTGTTCAGTCCATAGGCCTACATCATGTGGCAAACCGGTGAGCATGTGGCTCTATTAGTATAGGAGATACCTGAAAACATATCACACTTTTCATCATAGTGCTTTTACCAATGCATAAAATGCATGGAGAAGTCATTTCGAATGACTGGTCCTCAGTGTTGTGAGAACGATGACTGGTTAAAATTTTTGGTGGTTTCTTGTTCAGTCCATAGGCCTACATCATGTGGCAAACCGGTGAGCATGTGGCTCTATTAGTATAGGAGATACCTGAAAACATATCACACTTTTCATCATAGTGCTTTTACCAATGCATAAAATGCATGGAGAAGTCATTTCGAATGACTGGTCCTCAGTGTTGTGAGAACGATGACTGGTTAAAATTTTTGGTGGTTTCTTGTTCAGTCCATAGGCCTACATCATGTGGCAAACCGGTGAGCATGTGGCTCTATTAGTATTGGAGATACCTGAAAACATATCACACTTTTCATCATAGTGCTTTTACCAATGCATAAAATGCATGGAGAAGTCATTTCGAATGACTGGTCCTCAGTGTTGTGAGAACGATGACTGGTTAAAATTTTTGGTGGTTTCTTGTTCAGTCCATAGGCCTACATCATGTGGCAAACCGGTGAGCATGTGGCTCTATTAGTATACGAGATACCTGAAAACATATCACACTTTTCATCATAGTGCTTTTACCAATGCATAAAATGCATGGAGAAGTCATTTCGAATGACTGGTCCTCAGTGTTGTGAGAACGATGACTGGTTAAAATTTTTGGTGGTTTCTTGTTCAGTCCATAGGCCTACATCATGTGGCAAACCGGTGAGCATGTGGCTCTATTAGTATAGGAGATACCTGAAAACATATCACACTTTTCATCATAGTGCTTTTACCAATGTATAAAATGCATGGAGAAGTCATTTCGAATGACTGGTCCTCAGTGTTGTGAGAACGATGACTGGTTCAAATTTTTGGTGGTTTCTTGTTCAGTCCATAGGCCTACATCATGTGGCAAACCGGTGAGCATGTGGCTCTATTAGTATAGGAGATACCTGAAAACATATCACACTTTTCATCATAGTGCTTTTACCAATGCATAAAATGCATGGAGAAGTCATTTCGAATGACTGGTCCTCAGTGTTGTGAGAACGATGACTGGTTAAAATTTTTGGTGGTTTCTTGTTCAGTCCATAGGCCTACATCATGTGGCAAACCGGTGAGCATGTGGCTCTATTAGTATAGGAGATACCTGAAAACATATCACACTTTTCATCATAGTGCTTTTACCAATGCATAAAATGCATGGAGAAGTCATTTCGAATGACTGGTCCTCAGTGTTGTGAGAACGATGACTGGTTAAAATTTTTGGTGGTTTCTTGTTCAGTCCATAGGCCTACATCATGTGGCAAACCGGTGAGCATGTGGCTCTATTAGTATTGGAGATACCTGAAAACATATCACACTTTTCATCATAGTGCTTTTACCAATGCATAAAATGCATGGAGAAGTCATTTCGAATGACTGGTCCTCAGTGTTGTGAGAACGATGACTGGTTAAAATTTTTGGTGGTTTCTTGTTCAGTCCATAGGCCTACATCATGTGGCAAACCGGTGAGCATGTGGCTCTATTAGTATAGGAGATACCTGAAAACATATCACACTTTTCATCATAGTGCTTTTACCAATGCATAAAATGCATGGAGAAGTCATTTCGAATGACTGGTCCTCAGTGTTGTGAGAACGATGACTGGTTAAAATTTTTGGTGGTTTCTTGTTCAGTCCATAGGCCTACATCATGTGGCAAACCGGTGAGCATGTGGCTCTATTAGTATTGGAGATACCTGAAAACATATCACACTTTTCATCATAGTGCTTTTACCAATGCATAAAATGCATGGAGAAGTCATTTCGAATGACTGGTCCTCAGTGTTGTGAGAACGATGACTGGTTAAAATTTTTGGTGGTTTCTTGTTCAGTCCATAGGCCTACATCATGTGGCAAACCGGTGAGCATGTGGCTCTATTAGTATAGGAGATACCTGAAAACATATCACACTTTTCATCATAGTGCTTTTACCAATGCATAAAATGCATGGAGAAGTCATTTCGAATGACTGGTCCTCAGTGTTGTGAGAACGATGACTGGTTAAAATTTTTGGTGGTTTCTTGTTCAGTCCATAGGCCTACATCATGTGGCAAACCGGTGAGCATGTGGCTCTATTAGTATAGGAGATACCTGAAAACATATCACACTTTTCATCATAGTGCTTTTACCAATGCATAAAATGCATGGAGAAGTCATTTCGAATGACTGGTCCTCAGTGTTGTGAGAATGATGACTGGTTAAAATTTTTGGTGGTTTCTTGTTCAGTCCATAGGCCTACATCATGTGGCAAACCGGTGAGCATGTGGCTCTATTAGTATAGGAGATACCTGAAAACATATCACACTTTTCATCATAGTGCTTTTACCAATGCATAAAATGCATGGAGAAGTCATTTCGAATGACTGGTCCTCAGTGTTGTGAGAACGATGACTGGTTAAAATTTTTGGTGGTTTCTTGTTCAGTCCATAGGCCTACATCATGTGGCAAACCGGTGAGCATGTGGCTCTATTAGTATAGGAGATACCTGAAAACATATCACACTTTTCATCATAGTGCTTTTACCAATGCATAAAATGCATGGAGAAGTCATTTCGAATGACTGGTCCTCAGTGTTGTGAGAACGATGACTGGTTAAAATTTTTGGTGGTTTCTTGTTCAGTCCATAGGCCTACATCATGTGGCAAACCGGTGAGCATGTGGCTCTATTAGTATAGGAGATACCTGAAAACATATCACACTTTTCATCATAGTGCTTTTACCAATGCATAAAATGCATGGAGAAGTCATTTCGAATGACTGGTCCTCAGTGTTGTGAGAACGATGACTGGTTAAAATTTTTGGTGGTTTCTTGTTCAGTCCATAGGCCTACATCATGTGGCAAACCGGTGAGCATGTGGCTCTATTAGTATACGAGATACCTGAAAACATATCACACTTTTCCTCATAGTGCTTTTACCAATGCATAAAATGCATGGAGAAGTCATTTCGAATGACTGGTCCTCAGTGTTGTGAGAACGATGACTGGTTAAAATTTTTGGTGGTTTCTTGTTCAGTCCATAGGCCTACATCATGTGGCAAACCGGTGAGCATGTGGCTCTATTAGTATAGGAGATACCTGAAAACATATCACACTTTTCATCATAGTGCTTTTACCAATGTATAAAATGCATGGAGAAGTCATTTCGAATGACTGGTCCTCAGTGTTGTGAGAACGATGACTGGTTCAAATTTTTGGTGGTTTCTTGTTCAGTCCATAGGCCTACATCATGTGGCAAACCGGTGAGCATGTGGCTCTATTAGTATAGGAGATACCTGAAAACATATCACACTTTTCATCATAGTGCTTTTACCAATGCATAAAATGCATGGAGAAGTCATTTC